>NW_024704758.1:3621231-3678731 GCF_018977255.1 Callorhinchus milii | reverse complement strand
GTTTTGTCAGTCTGAGAGAGAGAGAGAGAGAGAGAGAGCCTTGATGTGAAACTGCAGGGGTGCAAGTCGGAGGAGGGGAATGAATATGGGCTCTCCTCTCTCCGTTATATAATGTCACACTGACCACAACAGGCAGTGGGAACGAGCTGAGATCTGTGCGCGTCTGTAGCTCTCTTTGTGTGTGTGTGTGTGTGTTGTGTGTGTCTGTCTCTCTTTGTGTGTGTGTGTGTGTGTCTGTCTCTCTGTGTGTGTTTGTGTCTGTCTCTGTGTGTGTGTTTGCGTCTGTCTCTCTTTGTGTGTGTGTGTGTCTCTGTCTCTGTGTGTGTGTGTCTGTCTCTTTTTGTGTGTGTGTCTGTCTGTCTCTCTCTTCATGTGTGTGTGTGTGTGTGTGTGTCGGTGTCTCTCTCCCTGGCCCTGAATCCGTCCTCTCTCCGTATTTGTTTCACTCTCCCTCTGTCTTCTTTCTTTCTCTCTCCCTCTTGATTTTTCTCCCCTTTCTCTCTCGCTCTCTCCCTGTTTTTGTTTTTGCCCTTTCTCTCTCTCTCTCTCTCTCCCCCTTCGCATTTCTGTGTTCCTCTGTTTGCTGTCATTCCCTCCCTACCCTTCTGTTTATCTTCCCTTCTCTCTCTCTCTGTATAAAACACAGCCCTGCAGTGTTCCTACACCCATCTCCTTGTTCAGAACTGTATATATATAAAAAAAACACAGGAAAACACATCACCGACAGGGCAGAGAGGCACAGCTATGCATTCAGATATTTCCCAGCTTTACAATGCCAACATTTCCCCCCACCCCACCCCCCACCCCTCGACCCCCACCCCCCACCCAACCCCCACCCTCACGTCCCTGAGTTATGTAACTTCCTCGAATTACAAAATAAAATGCGTGTTTTCTCTCCTGGAGCCCCTTCCCAGAGAGAGTAACAGCAATCCTTGATCAGGTAGGAGGCAGATGGGGGGGTGTGTTTGTGGGGGTGTATGTGTGTGTGTGTGTCCGCGGTACCGCGAGGAGGCGCTGTATGGACCGCGCTGTCCACTCCTCTCCGGCTACACAAAGCACCTCATGAGGATCAGGAAGGGATTTTTTTCTTTTGACGCTCGAAAATAAACCCTCTGGGTTGGTGCAATATTAGGACACTCACTGCAGATACATTAACATACCGACCGACCGAACGACCTTCGCTGTGAGGCAGCTCTTCTGAAGAGTTGAATGCGCCTCATGCAGTAGTCAAAGTCACTATCACTCACTCACTCACTCACTCACTCACTCACTCACTCACTCACTCACTCACTCACTCACTCACTCACTCACTCACTCACTCACTCACTCACTCACTGTCACTCTCTCACTCTCACTCTCACTCTCTCTGTCACTCACTGTCACTCACTCACTCACTCACTCATGATCCAAGCAGCAGTCAGGGTTCACCCTGATGTGTCCCAAGACGGTGAGAAATGACCTTCAACCAGGCTGGCAGCGCTGCCAGGCACTGACACTGGCCGGGACCGGCAACAGGGAGCATCAAGGCGGATCAGTATAGTGGCATTTACGCTCCCATTTACAAACCGAAACATCACATTCACCTGAAATCTTCCGGGGTGTCAGGGAGGGAAAGGATCTTGGCGTGAGAGGCAGGGAGGGAGAGGCATCATTCTGGTCAATGACAAACCAGCTGAGAACCTGCTCCACGTGAAGGGAACAATTTTCCTGTTGCAAAGGGAATCAGAGTATTGGGGTTCAGTGCGTTTTTATGGGCAGCGCCCCCTCCCTCCCTCTTATTATCTGTCTCCTCTGGGAAGCCAACCCTGCACAAATGGCGCTATATAAATGCAAGTTGTTGTTGTCTCCTGGCTGGTGCTTCTCACCACTTTCAGCGAGCTGTGTGCGTGTCTATATATACACACTCACAAGCTGCTGGGTTAATACATTGGAGTGGGTGTGAATTATTACGGTGGAGAATATAAGACAATTTAAAATGAGAAAACAGTTTTAGGGCAGGTGATATGTGTGGCAGTGGTTTTAGACTGAGATGCCACCTCACATGATGGGCGCTATGTAAATGCAAGTTATTTTAATGTCATTGGTCAGGACCTGTCACTCCCCCACCCCCATTTAAAAATAAGTGTAGAGCAAAATTACACTTAAGAACAGATTTGTGGAGTCCTGTAGCTCAGTGGTCAGAGCACTCGCCTTGCAAACGAGACACCTGGGTTTAATTCCCGGCAGGACAAAACCTTGGGCAAGTTTCCTTACTCCACACGCCTAATAATAATCCCTCCAAAACAAAAAACAATAATAAATTGGTCATTTTCAATCCACGACTGTTGGTGGGAAGCTGCTGTACACAATTGGCTGCCGCGTTTCACCCACAAATATACGGTCAATTCACTTTACAGTCTGTTCTGTGAAGCGCTTTGAGATGTTGAGAAGACATGAAAAGCGCAATATCAAATGCAAGGATTGTTATTATTATTATCTCACCGTTCATTTTTTCTCCAATTCTTTCTGTCTCTCTCCTGAGAGCAGTGTCACTCCTTCCACCCTTGACTAGAGGACAATGTTACAGGTTCTCTCCAATACTCTGTTGATCACCCCACTTTAAGGACAGCAGAGCCAGATAGAGGGGATGAGATTTACTGGGATGAGACAAGGGAATGGCTGATTTGGCCTGTGACCAGGGATGGGGAGAACTGGGTCTGTTCTCATTAATACAGGGAAGGTTGAGGGGTAACCTGATCAAAGTCTTTAAATGATGAGAAGTTTTGATAGAGTCATGAGGAAGAAATGATTTCCACTGCAGTGGGTTAGTGACTAGACCTCGGGATGGAGGTCACAGCCGAGCCCTAATCCAATTCTGCCTAGTCTGGGGTTGGAGAACCATTTTGTCTTGAAATGTAAGCTGGTGCGGGACAGAACACGGTGGTCCAGAGTTCTGGATCGTCTGCAGCTTGTTACTGAGGGGCTGGGGAGGCCAGCGAACTGTATTGGAATAATTTCGCTCACAAAATATACGGTCAATTTACTTTACAGTATATTCTGTGAAGTGCTTTGAGGTGTCTCGAAGACGGCTCAGCAGGAGACAGACTGTTGTCCTGAATGTTCACTGTGTGTTTTAGTCACTGGTGCAATATCAAATGTAAGGATTCTTCTTGTTATTATTGAGCCTAGATGTGATGAAGGTGTAGATGAGGGTCACGGCAGCCGGGAGGCATGGTGATGGGGTGGGTGGTGGTGGAGAAGGCTTATTTGACTTTATCTGCAATGATGTAATAAATTGATGGAACTGGCTGACTGGGCTGAATGGCCTCCTCCTTATTGCTGTTCCTATCACTGCAGCCCATTCCCGCCTGTGACTAAAACACACAGTGAACACTCAAGACAACAGCCTGTCTCCTGCTGAGGGGAGTATAAGCAAAACAGCACGACAGTGACTGGGCTCGGATTTGACACAATGGTCAGTTGACAATGTACTGTGTGTGTGTGCATGTTTGGTATATGTATGGTGTGATTATGTGTTTGTTTGAATGTATGTGTGTCTATGTATGTGTGTGCGAGTGAGTAAACACAGCTTCTATCTGGGGCCGTTGCTAGGATAAATTTAACACTTGCTTTTCAGTCACATCAGTGCAAATCATGTGCTTCACAGTACGTGTCCTTGTCTCCAGACTGCTTGTGTGGGGGAGTCTATATGTGAATAAATTTCAGCTGTGTGTCAATGGTGGGGGGGTGAATACTTACTTCTATTGCCTTGCTCATTTTACCCCCATTCGCACCCCAACCCTGACCCACCCTGCTAAACAAACAAACCTTCCCTGAAATGTCTGTTACAGTCGAGGGTGAAATTATAAGAATAATTTTTGGTAGAACGAGGACATTTCATATCAGGAGGAAGTCTCAAAGCATCTCACAGGATTTACTGTAATGTGCATGGGCTGTGCTTTGCAGGAAACACAGCAGCTAATTTGCACACAACAACATCCCACAAACAGCCGTGAAGTGTCTGATCCTGTGAATGACAGGATCTCACTTTAATGTTTCATCTGAAGGATGGCACCCCAACAATGCAGCAATGTAGGCCCGTTCTGCTGGCTGCCTGCAGAGCATTCCTTTTACTCCCAGTTACCTGCCCCCGATACACATGCAGTTTACTCCTTTTTTAGAGATTTATCTAATTCACTTTCAGAGGTCTACAATTGACTCCGCTCCAACAGCTCTCTCTCTCCTCCTCCCCACAGGGTGGCTCAATCACTCACTCTCGCCTCACTGGCAGAGGTTGTGGGTTCCAGCCTCAAGTTGCGTTTTTGAGCTCACAGTAGGCTGACATTCCAGTGCAGTGCTGGGGGAGTGCTCCATTATCAGAGACACCGTCTTTAAAATGAGACACTAAATTGAGGTTTCATCTACCTGTTCAGATGGACGTTAAAGATCTCACAACGCTATTGGAAAAGTGAAGTTTCTCTGGTGTCCTGGCTGACAATCCTTCAGATTGATTTACATCATGGCTGTTTGTTGGATATTGACTAATGCAGTTGCCTACAAATATAGTTCCTACATGTGACAGCAACTATCTGGGAAAGGCTTTGAGAGTTTTGCGATTATGTGCGCTATATCAGGCTGCTATTAGCTCTCCACACTCTGACACTCTCTGGGAAAAGAAATCTTTCGAAATTCTCTTTGAATTATAATCCTAAATTCATGTCACTGAAGCAAATGGTTCCTTTCAAAGGAGAAATTGAATTTGTTTTGGTTAGCTAGTCTTTTCTTGGTCTGACACACATGGAAACCCATCACCATGATCAGCCGAGCATCTAACACACATAGAAACCTATCATGTGATCAGCTGAGTGGCTGACACACACACACACACACAGAAATCCATCACTGTGATCAGCCAGGTATCTAATAATATAACAATAATCCTTACATTTGATATAACATCTTATCACACTGTCAAGATGTCGCAAAGCGCTTACAGGAATTACTGTAAAGTGTAGTGACTGTATTTTGTGGGTGAATGTAGCAGCCAATTTCTCACAAACAGCCAGGAAGTTAATGACTGATTTTACCTGGGGCACTGTTGGTTCAGATGTCAGGAGAAATTCCATTCTCTTTTCCAATAGTGCCGTGGAATCTTTAATCAATCTGAACAGGGCATACAGGGCCTCAGTTTAACATTTTAATGTCTCACCCAAAGATGGCACTTCTGACAGTGAGGCGCTCCCTTGGGACTGCACTGGAGCATCAGCCAAGACTGTGAGCTCAAAATCTTGACTTGGGGCTTGAATCGGCAACTTCAGACTCGGAGGCGAGAGCGTGAGTGACTGAGCCAGGCTGACACAGAATGTGTGGGTGTTGGCTATGATCTGCTGCAGACCCCCAACTTGGTTGCCCACCCACCCCCACCGCCAAGTGGGAATTACCATTTGGGCCAAGCGTTGGGTAGGGGGAGGGGCAGCCAACTGGTTTCCAAATTAAGACTCAATTAAAAACAATTCCACAATTGGCACCAATGCATTTTAAAATATTTTTTGCACCTGTGACTCAATTTTACTGATATATAATAATCCTCGCATTTGCTGTAATGTCTTTTCAGATTGTCGAGACGTCTCAAAGTTCTTTACATGATTTTATTGAGACATGTAGTGACTGTTTATTTGTAGGTGAACACAGCAGCCAATTTGTGCACAGCAATGTCCCACAAACAGCTGTGGAGTGAGTGAGCAATTTTATTTGGGGAATTGTTGACCAGGACACTGGGAGAGAGAAATTGCCTTCCTTTTTTGAATAGTTTTCAAATCCCCCAAATAAAATTGGTAACTTACTGTTTGTAGCACATCGTTGTGTGCAATTGTGCTGCTGCATTCACCTACAAATACACAGTCACTCCATTTCACAGTACATCCTGCGAAGTATTTTGAGATGTCCTTCCAATGTGATAAGTCGATATACCAAATGCAAGGATTATTATTAGTATTAATAGCAGTGCCTGAGACAGGCTGACAGGCCAGGTGAGGAGTGACTGAGCCAGGCTAATTTATGGCAGATTTATGGACCCCCCCCCCCATCCCTTTGATGCTCTAGCTCCCAGCGTTTCTGATTTAAAACATTTTCCCATCTGTTGTTCTTACATCTAAGCTCACGCTTTGCAATGCTAAATGTCGCCTGCCACAGTTACACCCACTTACTGAATCTGTCTATCTCCCTTTCCAATTCCTGCTGTGTTCTGTACAGCACCTCTCAGCCAAAACAGTTATAATCCCCTCTATTCCTGTATCCAGGTCATCAATGTCCAGGGTGAAAAGCACCAATCCCTGGGGAACATTACTTGTCACCAACTGCCAGTCAGGGAATGTCACTTTTATCCCAAATCGCTGCTTCCAAACCAACATTCTGTTCCAATACACAGGAATTTCCATGTATAGGTGGGATGCATGGAAGGTTTGGATACTCTTAAGCACGATGATGGGTTTCCGCATGTGTCGTCCGTAACAGCAACCTACTCAGCTAATCAAAAAAAAAAAAAAAAATTTCTATCCAACTCGTGGTGTTGGTTTCAATTCTGTGTATCTTAATTTTAGCCATTGATCAGTCATGTGCACCTTATCATATGCCTCTGAGTGGGGCTTTGAGGCTTTGATGAGGTAATAAGATGCTGTATCAAATGAAAGGATTATTTTCATAATTGATAGGAATGAGAACTTCCTGTTATCTCTCACCTCTGTGTTTGTGTCGGGGACAGGATGAGCTGTGTCCCTCTGACTTATGCACTTTATCCAGGTTCTCAGTTACTCTGTCCCTCCTGATGGATTCCAGTCATTGCCCGTAACTGATATTAAGCTCACAGAGTTACATGGATCATGGATCAAACAACAACAGGTACATTACAATTATCCAGTGTAATACTGTTACAATACCACATACAGACAGAGCAATACTGTTGCGATACCAAATGCAGAGTAATATTCTTATAATACCAAATACAGTCAGAGTAATACTGTTACATTTCCATGTACAGTCAGAGTAATATTGTTACATACAGTGGGATTGATACTCGTACAACAATGTAACATTCAGAGTAATAATCTTGCAACAGTACCGTGTAGAGTCAGGTGAATAACATTGCAATAATATCACATACACTCAGATTAGTACTATTAGAATAACATGTACTGCAAGAATGATAGTGTGATAGACATTCGACGAACAAGCAGAATATTACTGTCACATGCACATCTCATTGTAGTCAGAGCCACATCAAGCAGTCAGATCAATACTGTCACAGACACAATCAAAATACCGTAACAGCAACCTACTCACTTACAATAAATACAGCCACATCTCCGCCTGTACGTGCACAAAGCTAAAAAAAAAACTAAAATAAACTAGATGCTAGCGACTCATAACACAGCCAGTCACAGTATAAATCCCAGTGCTGTGCAGGGGGAGGGGTTTGCATTGTCAAAGTTGCTGCCCTTCAGATGAGACATTAAAACAAGGTCTTCTGCTTCTTCAGGTGGTTAAAGATCCAGCTATTAGAAAAGAGAAGGGAGTTTCTCTCTCCCAGTGTCCTGGTTTATAATCTCCCAAATAAACTGGTCATTTACTTCATGGCTGTTTGTGGACATTGCTGTGCGCAAATTGGCTGCTGCGTTTGCCTGTGAAGTACTTTGAGGTGCTCTGATGAGGTGATAAGATGCTATATCCAATGCAAAAGATTTCTATACAGCACATATAGAGATTACATCTCGCACACACCGATTCACACACACAACTCAGTTACATACACTCAAACTCACACACTCACACACACACTCTGACAGGAATACTAATAATTCCTGTAATTCTCGACCTTGACTCAGTCTATTTTCTTCCTTTTCCCGAGCCTGGCACCTTGGTGAATCCTTCACCCCAACTATCTCCCTCTGCTCCTCACTTCCTGACCTGATTTCTCCATCACCCTCTCACCAACTGGCCCAGGTCCACTTCCACACATTTACATCATCCATACATTGCAGCCTATACCAACCCCTCCAGCCTGTACCAGCTCATCACCCAAGCCTCGCCCGGCTCCACATCTCCCATCCCGTGGCTTATTAATATTCTTGTTCTAATGGTCAAAGATCATCAACCCCTTGCCCACCCGACCTCTGACTTCCTATAGTCTGCCCAGTCCAGCCCTCCACGTCCGCTGCCAACTGCCTGTCAACCTTTCCCAAAACCCACCCTCCACCCATCCTCCCCCACCACTCCGTTCCCACCCCAACCCACTCCCCCTCACCGCTCTCCCACCCCACTCCCCCTCCTCACTTCCTCACCCCACCTCCCCACCTCATTCACCCTCCCCTCTCCCACTCCCCCACCCGCTCCCCCCAACCCACCCCACTTCCTCACCCACTCCCCCAACTCACTCCCTCCCCATTGCTCCACTCCCCCTCCTCCACCAGCTCCCCTTCCCATACCAGAGATTGTACAAGGCAGTGAGTCAGGCTGTAGCTGGTTGTTGTGGCACAGAAGCCAGTTTGGATGGTAATTCGGGAGGACAGTTCAGACTGCTCGAGCCTCTTGTCTCAGCTGCTTGCTGCGCTTAAGCATTGGCACATGATCCTTGGTGAGCATGTTCCTGCTGAATGTGTGTCCCAGATACAAACGTGGAAAAGCTTTCTTTAGACAGATCCAAAATACCACCCGGACTCAGCTGTGGGATCATTGTGACCATAAAGATTTAGGATGGTTCAGAATTGTGGAGAATTCTCAAATCTGGCCTGAATTTGGAAGCCAGATTTCCATGTTTTTAAAAAGAAACTGGCTTCCAAATTCAGCCTTTTTTGGGGTCAGCCCCCATATACGGAAATCCATCATCATGCTTAAGAGTATCCAAACCAAACTGAGAATTCCATGCATTCCTCCTAATTCCAAAAAGCACTGGGCGCAGGTAGGTAGGAGCCAGGGCTTGGGGACAACAACAACAACAACAACTTGGATTTATATAGTGCCCTCCAAGCCAAATGTGTTGGGGGAACTGCTGGAGTCTAACCAGCTAAAACTGCATATCTTTTCATTGATATCGCTTACTGGCAAGCTTTTCCATCACTTGTTCAGCTAGGACCGCCCAAGCCATTAGGGCTTAGGCTTGGACGAATAACAGGTGCTGAGTTGAATGACTCCCTGCCTCCAGTGACTGGTCTGCCCTTTCAAGTCCTGCTGATGAGCCAAGCTGGGCTATGCTCTCATCAGCAGTGCTCTGGAATACTGCGGACCCACTTGGCTCAGGATCTGAGCTAGAGACTGTCACAGAGGGCTGGCTCGATTCCAATACATTGGGTCAGTTATGGGGTCAGTGCTGAGTGCCTTGGAGCTGCCTTGTGATGCTGAGGAATTCCAAATTTTGGATTCCAAAGATAGACTTGAACATTTTTCACAATTCTGCACCATATTAAAGTTCACTCTGTGTATCTGGTGGAACACTACACAGGAGATAATCTGACTAGAGCAGAACAGATTAAGGTGTAATGAACTAGCTTTGGAATCCAGAGATCGTAACTCGCAGCCTTTGAAACAACAACAACAAATAACATTTGTACAGTGCCTTTCACATCGGGAGGACATCCCACCACAAGGCAGCTCTGGGCCACTCAGCACTAACCCAATGTAGCAGCACGAGAGACAGGTGGACACCACTAACACAGTTACAAGACTGGTTCGGATGAAGAAGGCCATTCTTCCAGAATCTCCACCGTCCCATCACAGCATGCTGTGCTGTGTGACACTGGCTGTACAGTGGGGTGAGGAGAGCCCTTTGTGGAGTGTGGTAATTATCCGCTCAGAGACCAGAGCAGGTCTCAGGATGAGAAGCTGGGAATGTCCTCGGTGACCGTGGGCAGCACGCTGTCTGTGTTTGCAGCTCAACTCTGTGACTATACTCTACTAGCTCATTGGCATCATTCCCTGCAATGCAAGAAACACTAACACTCAGCATTACTGTGAAGTATGCCAGTATCTCATTACAAATGCAGCTCTGTCTGTCTCTACTGCAAAGGAAACCTATTTCTACTCTGAACCCAGTGGGACCTTCAAAGCCTCTCAGCCCAGTGTGGCAGGTGGCAGGTGCGTGGGGCTGCCCTGAATACTGACACAATATCCCAAACCAAATCTCTGAACGGTCAGCTCCACTACTCCAGTCTTTCTATTGGTTATGTCACAGACATGAAATTCCTCCCAGTCACAGCTCTCGGACCAGTAAGTTAATGTTTAAGACTGCATATTTTTAGAAACAAATCGCGATTCCGAAAAACAAACTGCCTTTAAACTCGAACTGAATTTCATTGCGTGGCTATCGGTGGGACGTTACTGACGACTGATTGGCTGCCGTGTTTATTCTATAAAAAAAATTTGGTCACTCAATCTACGACTGTTTGTGGGACTCTGTTATACGGAATTGCGGCCGTGTTTCGCCCACAAAATACACAGTCAATCCGCTTTACAATATATTCTGTGAAGGGCTTTGAGACATCTCAATGATGTGATAATGTGCTATACCAAACGCAAGGATTATTTTTATTATCTTGCAAAGCGCACTGGGGCATCCTCCTGACTTGAAAGACGTTATATCAAACATTGAAGGATTTTCTGCACAATCTTAATTTTGAAGATAACGGTCTCAAGTCTAAGACAATGAGAACCTTTATGCCTCTGAATGTTGGAATTCACCAAGTCTTAGCCTCTGAGACCATTTTGTCTTATAATATACAATTGGGTGGAATCTGTTCTTAAATATTGGTTTGATTTGGAAGCTGGTTTCTTTTTAAGAATTTCAAGCGCGGACTAGATTTAAGTTGGAAAGTCTGGGTGATCTTAAGGCTAAGACCATGAGAAATTTTAGGCCCTGTTAGAAATGAATGATTGGACAAAATAGTGCTGTAAAGGGTGGGTGTGGACGGGGGTCATTACTCTATACAAGACCTTAGGCTATGAATATTATTATTGATAACATAGCTTGGACAGTCTGGAGAGCCTCACTAGTTGCCTCACAGCCGAGCATAGGAAAGATCACTTCATGATATATGGATTAAACTCATCATGTGGAAACCTTTCTTCTTTACTGAGGGAATGTGTGTGAGGTTACAGTAGCTGTGTTTATCAAAGGCAGACGCCCTGAAATCCCATCATCTGGAAGGCAATCTGAGTCGTGCAAATTCAGAATCCTTCTGACCTGCGGCAAGCCACTTCTGGAGATTAGGATCTTTATGGTCTGGAATAGATGAGGGAGGAGAGAACACAGGTATGCGGCAGAGGGGATTGGGAGGGCTGGAGACTCATGTGAAGTATGGACACAGTCTAGTCAGTAAAGTCGGTTTAATTCTGTGATCTTCCCAATCTCTGGAAGTGGTTCAGGTCCCAGCCAGGCAGAGTGGAGTTCCGGCCAATCGGCCTGAGTTATTTTCAGTCACTTTAAAGAATGTAATCCCAGTTAAGAAAAAGCACAAAATAGATCTTATTCATAGCAAAGAAATGAAATGACTTGGTGTTGGGTGTAGTGTCAAATGTCCCTCTTCTCGGAGGGTCTGCGGAGCTGCAGCTCCCTGCCTGACCTGTGTTGTCCATTATTGTTTTACTAATAGAATTGTGGAGCCCTGTAGCATAGTAGTTAGTGTGCTCGCCTTACACGCGAAAGGACATGGGTTCAATTCCTGGACAGGGAGAAACCTTAGGCCAGTTTCCTTATTCCACATACCTCTGTTTACCCAGCAGTAAGTGAGAACCCGATTGTTACTCAAATGGCTGATTGCTTTTCTGGGGTAATAATATCTTAATTTTTTTTTACAAAGTAATAATTTAGTCACTCAATCCACGACTGTTTGTGGGACACTGCTGTTCGCAATTGGCTGCTATGTTTTTCCCACAAAATATACATTAATTTACTTTACAGTACATTCTGCAAAGCACTTTGAGATGTCTCGACGACATGATACGGCGCTGTATCAAAATGCAAGGATTATTAGAATCCCCTGTGTATGTCTCACTGTGATCTTACCATCGAACCCGCTCTCCCACCGCTCCACACTGACTGGCATCTCTCTCCCCCTCTCTGTCTCTCTCTCTCTCTCTCTCTCTCTCTCTCTCTCCACAGTACTGCGCCTTTGCTTCGCTCTTCTTCATCCTTATCTCCATCACTACCTTCTGCCTGGAGACCCACGAGGCCTTCAACCCAATCGTCAACCGGACAGAGATTGTGAGAAGCGGCAATGAGACACGGGTGGAGATTATACAGGAGACGGAGACTGAGGCCTTCCTGACGTACGTGGAGGGTGTCTGCGTGGTCTGGTTCACCTTTGAGTTCCTCATGAGGATAACCTTCTGCCCCAACAAAGTGGAGTTTATCAAGAACACCCTGAACATCATTGACTTTGTGGCCATCCTGCCCTTCTACCTGGAGGTGGGGCTCAGTACTCTGTCTTCCAAGGCTGCCAAGGACGTCCTGGGGTTCCTCAGAGTGGTCCGCTTCGTCCGCATACTCCGAATCTTCAAGCTGACCCGTCATTTTGTAGGCCTGAGAGTGTTAGGCCACACCTTGCGTGCGAGCACTAACGAATTCTTGCTCTTAATCATCTTCCTGGCCCTAGGGGTGCTGATATTCGCCACTATGATCTATTACGCTGAGCGGATAGGTGCTAAACCGAATGACCTGCGAGGAGACGAGCACACACACTTCAAAAACATCCCCATTGGCTTCTGGTGGGCGGTGGTGACCATGACCACACTGGGCTATGGAGACATGTACCCTCAGACCTGGTCAGGCATGCTGGTTGGTGCTCTGTGCGCATTGTCAGGCGTGTTAACCATCGCCATGCCGGTTCCTGTCATTGTCAATAATTTCGGGATGTACTATTCGTTAGCCATGGCGAAGCAAAAGCTACCGAAGAAGAAAAAGAAACATATACCGCGACCGCCCCAGCTGGGATCGCCCAATTATTGTAGATCTGATGTAAATTCTCCTCACCACAGTACCCAGAGTGACACTTGTCCACTCGCTCAGGAAGAGATTTTAGAAATTAACAGAGCAGGTAGGAAACCTCTTAGAGGGATGTCGATCTGATTTCGATATGCCTGCTTCGCACCCATCCCTCGGTAGCCATTGATAGTCTAGCTTGGGTTCCTAGGCAGGCAGCACATTCAACAGCCATGGCAGTGTCTGTCATCAGGACAAACCGTCTCTAGTAAGCACGTTATCAAATAGAGAGCTGTCCTCACCTAGCACCACCCCACCATGGACCCGGTAACCTGCCGGTTTCTGGTCAGCAGTGAGGCTTCAAGCAGAGGGAAGTGAAGCCGGGTGGATTGTTGCCTGGGATGGCTGAGACTTTATATACACCTGATAGAGCATCAGCTGCGGTCAATAGTCTGTAGTCCCCGTGTTAGTACACTTTAGGGCTACTTTTCAATGTAGATATGGGAATGAGTGAGCAGCATTGTTGGAGTGGTTGGGGAGAGTGGGAGAGAGGGGTGTAGGCCAGATTTCTGAAGAGTTAATCCTACCATATACAAAAGCAACCCAAATGTCTGAAACTACACTGTGTGTTTCCTCCAATGAATAACCTCAATAATGAAATTCTTTCCGGCTAGATGCGAGAAACAGCTACATTGCCCACTGCAGGATGACATGGCAGGGTACCAGGGGGCAATCTCACCCATAGGATCTTAACTCTCTCTCAGTGAGAGGCACATTTGATACAGTTTGATACTGGGGCAGTGTCAGACTGAAATATTTATACACCATCTAGTTTGGTGTGAAGATTATTTATTTCACTTTTACAAATATTCTTTGGGAAGTGGAAGTATTGAGCTATCAGTAATAGGAAGGTTATTCTCATGTGCTTTCAGGAAGTTTTGTGGAGTGAAAGTCTAAAGTAAATAGTCATTTGATTATGGGTCTCTACAGCTTGATCTGTATTTCAGCTTTGCTACATTCTATGGTTTCATTACAAGTGGTGCGTAAGATCACCCCTTATTGTGAGAGCGTTCCCTGTTCCATGTGTCCTCCTGGCTTCTTTGGCAAAGGAGCATTTCCCTTCTCCTTGTGTCTAACATCAAAATCTGTTCAATGTGGAAATAGCATCCACTCTCCGACTCAATGTACTCCCAAACCCAACCTTACCGCTCACCCACTCCCCCCAAACCCAATCCCACCCCTCTGCACTCCCTCCGCCAACTCAGCCTCCCCCCCAAACCCAGCCTCCTACTCCCCGCTCCCCCGAAACCCAATCCCACCCCTCCCCGCTGCCCCCCAAACCCAATCCCACCCCTCCACTCCAAATTGACTCCCTCCCCCAATTCCACTATGGGAATATTCCTAGCCCCAAACAATCTAGCTTTGTTTCTGAGGGAGTTGGAGCATCAGTTCAACTCATTGTCCAAGGATCAATGAAGGAGCCCAGTTGTATGATACACTAACTATGCTACAGTTTGGTTGATTTATTGAGGGGATATAGCTTTCCCGTGCTACTCCAATAAATTGAACCAAACCCTGTCTTTAATGCCCTCTTTGCATCTCTGCAGCTTAGTGTCTCCACAATGGGACAGGTGGCAGAGCTCCCTATCTAAGTTGATAAATAAAGCTCACAGCTCTCCCACTGGCCTCCATCTGATAGCATTGATTGAATCCAATTGTTGAATTAAGGAGCTGTTACTTCAGATTTTTTATTAGGGTTGTCCCTGTGACTGAATACCTGGTGTGAAATTTCTGTGTGAAACACAGTGTGAACAGTTTTCAGATTGGATGGCTGACCCAGGGAGTACACCTGTAAAGATAATGACAGGTGTTGGGCAGTTCATAGCTTGGCAGAGGTCAAATGGACTTGGCATTGAATAGCATCATGTTGGAGAACTGGGACAACAACAACAACAACAAAATTACATTTGTATAGCGCCTTTCACATCGGGAGGACATCCCAAGGCGCCGGATACGTTTAGTGCATGTAATCATCACTTATTCCACCCATAATCATATGTGGCCAAGGTGGAGGGGAGTTGTCAGGCAATTGTTTGTTACCATTTTCACCATCCTCCTCCCAAATATGAAACCCAGATAGATTCTTCATAACTGGAGTCAATTGGCGGTGAAGCTAAATTCTAATTGGCTTGTAACTGAGTTACTGTTGGGGTGCGCTATCAGTGGAGGGCAAAGACACATGGAGCCATCTCTAAGGGTATCCAAGATGGTAGTAAGGAACTCGATGCCCACATGTGTCTTCTTTCATCCCATTTTGATCAGCTTTTGAGGTGTGAGATTGTGATCTTTAACCAAGTTACCAACTCTGTGAAGATCTGGCATCACTCACTACCAGATTTGTAGAGGTATGGGAAAAGAGCGGGGTAGTGGGACTGATTGGGTAGCTCTTCCAAAGAGCTGGCACAGGCATAATGGGCAGAATGGCTTCCTCCTGTGCTGTAATCTATGATTCTATGAAGTGGCTGGAACTGGGTCAGTTTCACGGCTCAGTAACAGATCACAGATGGCCCACGCTCTGCCTCTGCCCGCGTGCTGCTTGCCAGGCAGCCTGACACATTCAGCACTTTAAGACATTAGAGCAGCATTGGATTACATTGGAAATGCGAGTTAAGGCACTTAAAAAATAACCATTGTTTGACTGATAATGCAGCGTTCCAAAAGGGATTGTGATCTGGCAAACCCGAAGTTCCCACATGGAAAGAGTTGTAATTCTGGTGTTCTGTTGAAGATGTTTCACCTTGTGCTCTTTATAGGCGCATGTTGGTGTTGTCAGATTTCATTGTTAACTAGACTTTGATGGGCTTGCAGACTTACCGGCATCTTAGATAGAAACCAGGATCTGTTTGGGAGCTGGAAGACAAGATTAATGCAACGAATCGGGTTTGTGAATAGTGCAAAATTTTAGATTCCTGATAATGTGGTTATTCTGTAAACAAACTGACCAAGGAGCAGTACACGCTGAAGCTTGTTTCAGAATGGACAGTGTCCCTGGATGACGGGTCCTGATGCAGGTTCCCTAAACAGGTGGGGGGGGGATTTCCTACCAAGAGAGATAGCGATGCTGGGAGCAGCAGCTGTGGGTTGGCACAGGGATGCTACAGGCTGAGGGAACAGACCTTCGCCAGGTGGTGTCAGAAACAGGCCTTCGACTTTGGGCAAGAAATGTGTGTGAAACCTGGATCAGGGCAAGAGCTGGTGGGCATCAAGTCAATGTTAGGATTCTAGACAGGAGCTCAAATCATTTCCTGGCCATTAGCTATAAGCCATAGGCTATATATGACTAGTAGGCCTGTATACAGGCAGTATTGATTCAAAGCTTTCTCTCTATTATATAATCACATCAAACCTTTTCTCCGTTATACATTCCCCATAGTAACGTGCTTATATTACTCCACGTTCCAGAGGGATTTACTCTGTCTCACAATGCTATGATGAAACCTATTGTCAGATGTTTGGTAGCGTTGCTTACTAAACCCGTGTACATTTCATTTGCAAATGCAAACCTCTTTTCCTGGCTAAATGTGCTGCCTCTGGAGTAACTAGCGCAAGTATTGCAAAGCGTAGAACCTACTAACCTTTAAGAAGAAATACAAAGTTAGTATTTAGCGTTTCATTCAGCTTTTTGCTTGTATATTTGAAGATCTTAAACAGAACGGCGATGCGGCAAATGCAGCATTGGCAAACGAAGATTGTCCTCATATTGACCAGGCGGTGACGCCTGAGGAACAGCTCCCCTTCACTCGCTCTGTCACCAGGGAGAGGAATGCCAGAGATGGGCCCTGCTTCCTCTTAGCAACCGGGGAGTTTGCATGTCCACCCGATGGAGGAATAAGAAAGGGTACGTAATTCACAGGCAAGATACAGTAATCTTACAGGCAGACATATCAATCTGTTAATCTAATATTGCTAGGATATACAGCTGCATTGGAGAAAGTGTATCAATGACTAATATCAGTGCTTAGCTGTGTAGAGTACATGTCTATGAAATTGCATAGAGATTTAGAAAGACGCTAAGCGCCAAGTAATGGTTAGGATTTCGCTCAATCCTCTCACTGGTGTACTGTATATATATATATAATATATATAGATATATACATAGAGACAGTATTATCAACCACACTGTAAGTGTGGGTTATAGAAGTTGCATGTGCCACTTCTAATGGGCAGTCTTCTATAGAGATCATTTAAGATGTAAATATCAAATCTAAAGTTAACAAATACAGATTGATAATGTGATCTCACTTTCAAAAGAAAGTTGCTCAGAAACTTCAGCTAAAAAAAATAATCTTTGTAGCAAAGTGTTGAACTTGATTCCATTTTGGGCAGATTGGTTACAGACTATTGAACTAATGTGTTTCAATGTCAACATATTGTTGGCCCAAAGGGCTGTGTCCCTAACCAGCATGAACAGCTGCGATATCTCAGCCGAACCCCCATCACACTTGTGTCCTTGTAGGTTTGTTTTAGTGCTATTTTTTTCTGTGCATGTCTCCAATGGGATCGGTTGCATGTATAAGTCTTTAAATGCTGCAGTGGACTTCGGAATAGTATCGAACCCCCATCACGTTGGCTAATTGCTTCTGAGATGAAAGACTAAAGAGTTCCGAGGCTTGCTTTCAGTTCCCTCTGGCTGGGATTGTTTGATGTCATGGTTCCTAACCTGCTTGCACCAAGGAGCTAACACTGACCTGATTCATAGCATCTCTTGAGCTGTGTTTAGTCAAGCCATGTGGATACTTCATTTTTAACAATAACAAATAGGATTGATTGCAATGAATGTTCCTTACTAATCTGCCAGGGGATGCCTTCCCCCACACCAGCCCCCCACCACCTCTAGTTAGCTCCAAGCTACATATTTTCCAGTGTTTGATTAATAATATTAATAATAATAATTGTACAGTATTTGAACCCCACTGGCTAGACCTGGGGAAATTGAATAGTTAACAATGTGGACCAGATGTCTGACCCAACAGAGAGCTGACCTCCTAACCTCCTGTTCCCCAGGATGTGTACAGTACAGGAAGGAGAGGTGTGGTGTCACCTCCTGACCCTGGCTTTCCTCCCTGCCTTCAGAGCACAAACCCAACCCACTTTACTCTGTAGCCAATGAACTTGATTCCAAACAGCGTTGAGTAAAATTTTTCGCTCACATCTCTCTCCAGCCAGTGTCAATTCCTTTGTTTTTTTTGGTCAGCTGGCTGTCTGATACATGGAGAAGCCCATCACTGTGCGTAAGAGTATCCAAACGAACTCCTTAAGTCAGTTTAACATGAAATCACCATTGAAAAGCCTCTGAGATCCTAGATGCAGCCTTCCCCACCGGTTCCCTCCAGTCTGACAGTTGGGTTTGGCCCCGCTCTTTGTATTAACTGTTTCTGATCCCTGGCTAAAACATTTTCCAACACAGTACACAAACCATTCATTAGTTCAAACTACTTTTACTATTCTAAAATATGAAATCTGACCTGTGTCTTTCTGTTGACAAACCTACATTGGAAGAGTTGGGGGTTCTGGCACCTGGTCGAACCCCTTTTGACTACCAGCCTCCCCCTCACCCCATTTTCCCAAGCATTTTGCCTGGTCCTGGTGAGGGGAATAAGTAGCCCACCCCACCTGGCTCTGTAGAGGAGGGGTGCTGAGCCTGGCAGGGCCTCTCTGAGGTCAGCTCGTGGGGATGTGACAGTGTCTGGCCAAGCAGACACATGCAATCTGTTATTTCAGGTCCTTCAGGTTTTTGTTTTGACTTTTCAAGGACTTTCTCAGACATTGGGAAAAAATTGTAACCCTGGTGTCCTGAAAAGGAATAAATAAATGAATCACATAAAGGTAGTCACACCGGCGGAACCTTCAAACTCAGTGAAGTCCTACAATGACTTGATCCGGAATCCACACTCAAATTGGACTTAATGCATGGGTTCAAGAAACAAATTTTCAGGAAGTGGAGTGATTGGGGGAGGTAGACTGGGGCAGAGGGATGGTGGGGGATCCTACTGATTTCTCCCAAAGAGTTAGGGAGGGGGCGATGCTCTTATTCCCAGTAAACTAACTGATGAACGGATTTCTCTCTAGGGGGAGTGGTAATGTAATGTATCGCCCTCAGCTCCATTCTCACACCACTCGGGCTCACCCAGTCAACAACCAACAAAGTATCGGCCTTGGTTAGTCACTAACAGGCACACTGAGCACACTGTCACTATGAGGAACTGCTCTCTGTGTGCGACAGCCAGTGTAATATCACCCCACCCAATTGCTGACTTAGGAGTTATTATTGGCCAAGCTAATGAGAATGGTTGTCATAGGAACTTAGAAGCGAGTCAGTGCAAGTTCGACTGATCTCTTTGTCTTTCATTAATGGTGATACTATAAGCATGGAAGTGCATGGAAATGATGTCGACTCATCATTGTCTATTGTCTTGTTGACCCAACGCTGTACTTTGCATTTTTCCTTATTATAAAGGTTATGAAAACTCAAGGAACCTAAGCAGCAGAGCTGGCATGAGCAGAAATGCACTAAGATTGCCATCAGTGCCACCTTCGCTCTTCAGCTCTCCTTGTCCATTGACGCATTCTCCGTCTCCCATCCCATCCATTGTGTAGCATGGATTAGTAGTTGAGAATGGTCCAAAGCTTTAGTCCTACAGCCTGCGTGGGCTTGCGTGGTACCAGCTGGCTAAGTGTGAAGATCACCTATCTTTTGGTTGCTCCTCATCCAATTTGGTGGGACCAACCCGGCTGGTTTCTGGATGACATTATGTTAGCACGCTGGTGGCACTGCATGGGGATTGGCATCGAGCTGGAGATCACCCAGGGACAAGCGGCTTTCATTAAAGAATGGGGAGGGGGGAGGGAGGGAGCCTCATTGCTTTGTGAGCGCTCTGTCGCCCATCGCCCTCAATTCATTGAGAATGGGGTAACTCGATATCTGTTATTTCACCTCACGAGTGAATGAAGATTCCCCTTTCTCAGATCTCCAAAGGAGGTCCCAGCTAGTCGGGTTGCATGTCGAGGTCGGCATTGGAAGAAGGCTGCTCTCTCTGCATGTAGTCATACAGTTTCATTCTTAAAGACAAACATTGACGTTGAAGGAGAGCATCAAGGAAGCTCCAGAATTGACTGTATTCTTTACATCCAGATTTCCGCAAGGGCAGCCCTCTCTCATTGCTAGTTGTAAGCGAAGAGGGGAGTCAAAGTAACTTAATGTGATGGGAGAGAGACGTGGACGGCTCTGTGGACAATTAGCTGGTCCCTGAGGGAATTTCAAGCGGCGAAGACTTAGGACAAACACAACTACTGGGAACAAGGTGTAAAGGACCATTGGGTGTTACAGAATTGACCCAGAGTTGATGGCTGTCTCTCAAGTCGGTTGTACTGAAATGGTACAAAGTTTACCTCGATTACCAGCATGAAATGCATGACCTAGAAGTTATGATTCCATCATTAATTGTCCAATTAGAAACTCCATTCCCTGTCCGTAACTCCACCTCAAGCCAGAGCCTATCAAACCTCACACGGACTGATTGCCAGAAAGACCAAACCGCATTTGCTGGCAAAATGCCTTTCCCTTTTATTCTGTTTTTTAAACAAAATACCCTTTTATTTTGAGTTTTATTTCACGAGGTGAGAATCAGATTTAAAACAAAGACACACGTAAGTGGGGACCGGTCATATTGACCACGTCTTCATTCTTATATCTAAATCCAAAGTCTTCGAGCCAGATAGAACCATGTCACTTGAGAACCACTTTGATCCCTTGTCTATGTTTAAATTCAGCATGTTTGTGACCTGGTACTTTCTCTATACCGTATGTTGTATAATCTCTATGGAGCTTAACCCTTTATACTGACAGTCTTGACCCCCTATGTTCCATTTATCAGTATATAGTTCAGACTTTATTAGAAACTGTGCAAATCCATCGAAAAGTGTACTGATCAGTGCTGCTTCAGACTGGACTGAGCAGCAAAGCGATTTTGATCTAATTTACTCTACAGTTGGAATCAATACTTCGGCACTGTATGCAATTTAGTTCTGAATACGTGCATGCACAAATATGTTATGCAAAAAAAAAAGAGCATGAAATAAATTTTGTATTAAATGAATCCCTTGTTTCTGGGTCTGGTTTCTTGCTTTGGAGCGATGAGGGTTGTCAGCCTGGCTCAGTTGGTTGCACTCTTGCCACTGGGTCACAAGGTTGTGGGTTTAATGTAATCATTGCATTTGATGTAGCTAACGCTTTTCACGTCAGGACGATGACTGAAATTGCCTCACAGGATATACTATCAACAACAACAACAAATTACATTTGTATAGTCTCTGTCACATAGGAGGACGTCCCAAAACGTAGTGACTGTGTATTTTGTGGACAAGAGCTGTGGAAAGTCAGCTTCGTAATTAAGACTAGTTATAACTATTTTCTACATCTTACCTCACTAAGACTTGTTGGATCTTTGAATTAAGTACTTTCACATCAGCCACATACAGTGTGCCATTTGCTCCACTCAATGCCCCTACAATATGCCTCAGTCTCCCATCAATTCAGAACAGTGCTCCTTGTGTGTCAGCTTGGCACAGTGGTAGCACTCTCACCTCTGAGTCGGAAGGTGGTGGGTTCAAATACCACGCTGGCCAACAATCCCCCAAATAAAATTGGTCACTCATTCCATGACTATTTGTGAGACACTGCTTTGCGCAACTGGCTGCCATGTTTTGCTTACAAAATGCACAGTCAAAAATCCACTTTACAGTATAGCCTGTGAAGCCCTTTGTGACACCTTGACACATGATAAGTCACCTTATCAAATGCAAGGATTATTATTATTACTGCAGCAATGTAGGATGCTATGCTACATTAATGCTAAATGAAGGCCTATGAACTGGGACCTGGATTAACACTATCCACACTCAATATCTTAAACTCAGTTTTCAGGAGTCTAACCCACTGCACTATCTGGAACACCTGGTTTGTTTTATATTCATTAGCATTTGATACAACAACTTTAACATCGAAACCCCTCATATCGCTTCACAGGCAAATAGCGATCGCATATTTATAGACAAACTTGCCAATTTCCACATAACAAAGTCCCACAAACAAAGTGCCACGAGCAATTATCTTCAGGATGAGGTCTGTTTGCAAAGTGTTTCACCGGATCTTCAATGTCCACCTGAACAGACTGGACCTCACTTTGACATCATCCAAAGTTCAGCACTTCCAACAATGCTGCATGTTCTCAGTCCTGTGCTGCAGTGAGTTCAGTCCTGGACCTCAACGTCCCAGCCTGAGGTTCTAACCCACCATCTTCTGACCTGGAGGCCAGACTGTTACCAACTGAGCCAGGCTGGCCGATAACACTGGTCAGAATGCTATTAAAGTAGCAGGACATTCTGTGATGGTGAGACACTGGGATCGGATGTACAGTGCTATAGGACTGCTTCAGGTATAGAACTGATACTGACTTACAAGAGAGCATCTTATGCAGGCTGAAAAAAGCATCATGAATTTCACCATTATCAAGTGCAGTTGGTGCAAAATCCTTTTCAGTGATAAATACTGTCAGCACTTACTACTAATGTAGGTTCAAACCCCAGCCTGGACTTAGAGCGCCTGGTTTATAGACTGACACTCCAGTGCAATCCTGGGTGGGGGTGTGAGGGGCTGAGGCTGCATTGTCAGAGGTGCTGCCTTTCAAATGTGGCATCAAACAGGTTCCATCTGCTGTGTTCAGATGGTCAGTAAATATCCTGTGACACTATTTGGAAAAGAGAAGGGACCTTAATGTGCACAAGTAACTGCTGCATGAGCTATCATGAACAAGTGATAGGTTCCAATAACATGTAAATCCTTTCTCTTTGTAATAATTACCAACTTCATCTCAACATTTCAGCATTGAGCCCAGATGGTACACTGGGATAGAGACTGAGTTAGAGATTGGATGGTACAGTGGGTTAAAGACTGAATGATAAAGAATTTTCCATGATGCTGACTGTAGTACTATGAGCTAAGATGATGTGGAAATTGGGGTCTTTGGTGGAGTTCTGGGGGAATAAGGGAGCGGAAAGTTGCTTTGTATCGATGGTAACTGCCTGAATATTCATGGCACCAGGGACCAGTTAATGGTTTGTGATCCTCTAATCGATTAATCAAATTCGGCCACAAAGTGGTGTGGCCACTTCACTCCAGTGCCAGTCTAATCTGCATTAACTCAGCAATTTGATTCCAAGGGTATATGGGTTGTTCCTAATAAGCAGGATAATACAGCCTAAATCATTTACTTTCAGTCGTCTCTTCACATCATCGATTACACAAAGTTTTCCTTCATAAAATCTTGTTTGTTATTCTCGACCCAACAACACATTAGGATTTTTAATCTGATGAAAGGTCATTGACCTGAAACGTTAACTCGTTTTCCTCTCTCCATAGATGCTGCCTGACCTGCTGAGTGTTCCCAGCGACTCCTGTTTCATTTCAGATTTCCAGCATCTGCAGTATGTTGCCTTTTTTTTAATCTGTTGTTTTCCAAAATGGACACAAGTGGGTGAGAATGCAGAGCATTTTACATCATTAATAACTCCCCTTCCTCTCCCCCCATCGCAGCTCAATGTCTGTCTTAGTGTGTGAGCCTCTAGCTGCCCATCAGGGCTTTGAGCTCATAGTGTAGACTGATGCTCCAGTGCAGTGCATAGTTGTCATAGAGATCGCGTGACACAATAGGTAAAGAAAAGAGAGTTTGTCCTGGCCGACAATCCCCAGATAAGTTGGCCACTCACTTCACAGCAGTTTGCAGTGTGTGAAATGGCTGCTGCATTTGCCTACAGTCACTTTACATGAATGTCTGTAAAGTGTTTGAAGCTGGTCTGACACTTAAAACCTCTTTCCCTACAATACAGCAAATTAACAGCATCCAGAACGGAACAGTCAGCTGTACCTTGGTCAGAGATTATATCACACGTAACACACTCAAACTGTAATACACAGGGACCAGAAGATAACATAACCACAGGGGAGCCATTCAGTCTATAGTGCCTGTCTGACAGTTTATTACATTATAATAATGATAATCTTAACATTTGATACAGCACCTTTTACATCAGGAGGATGTCCCAAAATGCCTCATAGGAATCACTAAAGTTTTTTTTAGGCAAAAAAGGGTGTGTGGGAAATGAGACTAAAAGATCCGCCGTGACCTAATAAAGTGACTCAATGGACAGAATGGCCTCCTAGGTTCTCAGTGTAACTGTCTTGTTTCAGCTACCTTGAGTAAAGGGCACAGTGTTAACCAACCACCAGCTGTTGCATTAACACACTGTTTAGGTGCAAAGCGGTGTAAGACATGGTTGTATGTGCAAGGCAGCTCACTTGCAGCATCACGTTATGTAAGGCCCAGCCCCGACCCGGGCACACAGGAGAGCTTCATAGTGGCAACATTTCATTGCACAGGAACTGCCTTCACATGTTTCACCCATCACAACTCTACTCCCTTCCCGCACGCCCCACTGGAGAGATTAATGAGGGCAGGCCCTCAGGACAAAGGAGTGTCACGTGTGACGGAAGATTCCAGAAGCTGCAGAGCTGCAGAAGGTTTGTCCGGGAACCTGGAAGGGCAGCCTCGCCGTCAGGCTGGTTACATATCGAGGAGGGTTTGAAAACCTTGTGATATCTTTAATATCTTACATTAAAATTACAGGAAAGGTTTAGTATTAAATTAGACAAATGTCCTGAACCACTGTTGTCTGAAGCAACGGTTGGATTTTCAGTGACCATCGACTCAAAATTCCACCTGATGTTAGCCTTAAGATCGTCTTGTCTTGAAATTTCAGCTGGCGCAGAATAGAGGAAAATTCTTCACTTCAGGCTTAACTTGGAGCTGGTTTCTTGTCAATGTGGATGTTGGGTGTGGACAGAATTGCTTATAAAATAGTTACTATACTTAATTTTAAAATCCTATGAAATTCTTTGAGTTGTCCTCCCATCGCCATTTATCATTCGGCCTTCACAATCTCTGCCCCTACCCTCTAGAACTCCATTCTGCAGTCCCTATACCTCGCACCTTCCCTTGCTTCCTTGAAGACCCGCCTTAAGACCCTCCTCTTCGACTGGTTTCTGTCACCCACCTACTCCTGCCTTCCCCCTCCCTCCAACCCTTCTGATCCCAACCACCAGCTCGGGTACGGATCCTGATTGTCCAGCACCTTGGGATGTCCTCCTGACATGAAAGGCGCTAGTGGTGTTTTATCAAATGTAAGGATCATAGCCTTGAGCTTGCCTTGTGATTCCTTGCCTGACCCAGCGACCGACCTACAACCTGCCCACACTGACTGTCGGCGCCAGCTCAGAGCTGTACCCAGCAGCAAGATGAGAAATGCAGAATGGGAAAGCAGAATGAACTGTGGCTGTCATCTCTAACAGTGCTCATTTCTCTAATCACAGGATCTCACACTGGACGTGTCAGTGATTTTTGATACAAGGACGAACAATTCTCAATTGTAAAATTCTTAGCTCAACTGCACGCAGTCAAGGACACCGGTAGTTGTCTCTGAAAGTGACAGGATCCAGAACTCCCACAGAATGCAGGTCTAAATCACCAGTTCATAAATGGATCCCAGGAGCGGGGAACATAGGAACAGGAGTCGGCCAATCAGCCCCTCAAGCCTATTTTGCCATTCTATTAGATCTTGGGTGATCTGTACCTCAACTTCAATTGCCCACCCTTACCCCATATTCCATAATACCCTGACCTAACAAAAATCTGTCCACCTCAGTCTTGAAAATTTGAATGGATCCAACAATCACAGCCTTTTGGGGATCTCAAAGCACTTCACAGCCATAAAGTGTGAAGGGAGTTTCTCTCTCCCGGTGTCCTGGCCAACAACCTCCAGATAAACTGATCATTCACTTCATGATTGTTTGTGGAACATTACAAAATTGGCTGCTGCATTCACCTACAAAATATACAGTCACAGCACTTGATAGCAATTCTCAGCGGCGGCTTTGAGAAGTGTTTCAGTGTTCTGAAATGGACTATATGGTCTTATTATATTCTTATTATATTATTACAGAGTATATTATAATAATAATAATATTAATAATAAGCCTTGCATTTGACATAGCGCCTTATCACATCTCAAAGCACTTCACAGGATATACTGTAAAGTGGATTCATTGAATATGTTGTGGATGGAAAAAACAAAATTCATTATATAAATTATATATTTTACATTGATTATATCATACGCAGAGACATTCGGGGCTACGAGAGCAGGGCTGTTTCTCTCTGTGAGTGGCTGAAGCTCGGCTTGGCTCTGGCAGCTTGTCTGTGCTATGTGAAGTGTGAAAGTTGAGGCGTTTTGCACTGAGCGCCAGAGTGAACATAAAGAGGTTTTGCACATCAGCCCCAGATCCTGCAAACAAAACAGGATCCGCTACACTCCCCGAGGAGACGGGCTAATTGTGTATAATTAGGATCCTGAGGAAGCACTGACTCATCCACTCACAGCTGAACGTTTCTCCTCTCACTGCATGCTTCACATCAATACTAAACCAACACTCACATCCTCAAGCCGAAAGGTATGTCAGCATTTATGCTGACCGGCGGAATAACTAATTACATTTCCCTCTGGAAGCACCGTCACTGTATCTTCAACTCTGTCCCAGTGCTGTACATTGCCTGGCATTGTACACTACCTGGCACTGCCACTGTACCCTGACTGGCACTGACATTGCACACTGCCTGGCACTGACCTGGACACTGTGCACTGTCCTGGCACTAACATTCTGTCACAGAATCTCATGCAGTTTCACAGCACACACGTGAGACACACTTATCTTATGTGAGAAGTGTGAGTGTCAGTGTGAGGAGTGTATGACTGTGTGTGTATGTGTGTGTTTGTCCGCGTGTGTGTGAATATGAAGTGCTCACAATTGGACAGTTTAACAGCTGAGCTGTGATAGGAGAGCCCAGAAATGGGGAGTGGGGCAGTGGGGAGCAGAGCAGTGGAGAGTGGGGCAGTGGGGGGAGCAGGGGGAGCGGGGCAGTTGGGGGGTGGGCAGTGGAGGCAGTGGGGGGAGTGGGGCAGTGTGGGGGGGAGGGGCGGTGCAATGGGGGGAGCTGAGCAGGCTGGAGCCTGTGGCTGGGCTGGGGGCTGGGAGAGGTGAGGAATGATAATAAACATTCGCTGTGCTCTGACCCACATTCACACACAAGTACAGAGAAAAAGCACAAAGCACGACATCCTCAGCGCAGGGAGGCTTCTGCTGCCATGGTAACCGTCTTCTTAGCTCTTTCTGGTCCATTCATTCCTGATCATCCAAAGATGCAATATCACAATCCATAGACTCTCAGTGTACGTGTCAGTGTGGGGAGTGTGGGTGTCAGTGTGGGGAGTGTGGGTGTCAGTGTGGGGAGTGTGGGTGTCAGTGTGGGGAGTGTGGGTGTCAGTGTGGGGAGTGTGGGTGTCAGTGTGGGGAGTGTGGGTGTCAGTGTGGGGAGTGTGGGTGTCAGTGTGGGGAGTGTGGGTGTCAGTGTGGGGAGTGTGGGTGTCAGTGTGGGTGTCAGTGTGGGTGTCTGTGGGAAGTATGGGTGATAGTGTGGGTTTCAGTGTGGGGAGTGTGTGGGGAGTGTGGATGTCAGTGTGGGTGTCAGTGTGGGTGTCAGTGTGGGGAGTGTGGGTGTCAGTGTGGGGAGTGTGGATGTTAGTGTGAGTGTCAGGCCTTGGTCAGACCTGTCGGCAAGAGGGAAGCTATACTCCCATCAACATCTTCTCTCCTACGGGTCTGAATACCTCAACCTCCTCCCTGGGTTCTCCTTCACACTTACAGAACCCTTCTGCAACTTAGGCGTCAGGTTCAATCCCCAGTTTTCCTTTCTACACTACATCCGTTTCCTGACCAGGAACATTTTTGTCCGCCTCTGACACGTTTCCCACCTCCGTCTGTACCTCACAACCAACGCATACGAAACCCTCGTCCACATCTTCGTCACTTCCCGGCTGGACTATTCCAATGGCCTCCTCACTGGTCTCCCCAGTTCCACCATACACAAAATTCAATTAATCCAAAACTCCACTGCCCGGATTCTCACCCACACTAAACTCCGTACCCCCATCACACCGGTCCTTGCCAGGCTCCACTGGCTCCCAATCACCAAACGGATCCATTTCAAGATGCTTTCACTCGTTTTCAAATCCCTTTATGCCCCGGCACCTCCTGACCTCTCCGACCTGCTTACCCCCACTCCACCACCCGCTGCTTCTGCTCAGCTGGCTCCGGCCTCCTGTTTGTTACTCGTGCCCTCTATTCCACCATTGGTGGCCGTGCCTTCAGCCGCTACATAACTCTGGAACTCTCTTCTCAATACGTCTGCCTTGCCCCCTCCCTCCCAATCCCACCTAAAGACCTTTTTTTTTTGATCATGTTTACGGTCACCTCGCCCCTCCCAGACAGTGATGGCTGAGAGAGGCTGAACAACATTGAGCCAGGGAGAGTTGTAGGCAGAGCTTCTCCGACAGTGGAAGTGGGTTTGACAGACTGATGGGGAAAATAATTGGAATAATGCACAACATAATGCAATAGGAAAGCATTGCGGCACATCCCATTAGATCTTTAGAAAGACATTGTCAGACATCGTGACATGGGTTCCTTGGCAGTAATGAAGCCTGGTCCCAGTGACAAGGAGTGCAATTGGTCCTGTGGGAGTGATCAACCTTCCTACCCCCAGCCTCTGAAACTCCATTCCGGAATCCTTCTGCTTCACCCCTCCCTTGCCTCTTTCAAGGCCCGCCTCAAGACCATCCTATTTGACCATGTCTTTGTCCACCCTCAGACCCCCCACTACCCTTCACCCTTCTTGTTTCCAACCCCCAGCTCAGGTGAAACCCTTCATTGTCCAAGGCCTTGGGACTTCCTTCCGACGTGAAAGGTGCTGTACAAATGTAATTTGTTGGCATTGTTGTTGTATCAGGAGTCTGTCTGCAGAATGAAGAATGTGAGAGGTATCCTCGTCTTTTAAGAATTGAAATAGGAGAAATAAGAGAGATACAATACACTTCACGGTAAATCCTGTGATGTTTCGAGTCATCCTCCTGAGATGAAAGGCTCTGTATTTCAATTCTTAAAAGGCACAGATTCCTGGACCATATGACTTGCAAGTGACATTGGTCGCGAACACAAAACCTTCTGACTTAAAGGCAAAAGTGCTACCCTAAAGCAAGGCTGACATACCTCAGCTCTGGTGCAAAGAAAGCTTCCACATTTCCACTCTTATTGTAATAATATTATTATTATTAATAATAATTATTATTATAATATTAATTATAATATTATAATTAATATTATTATAATATTGTTATAATATTATATTATTATAATATTATAATAATAATCGTTACAATATTATTATTGTAAGGATGCTGCAATGATCTGATCGAGATAACAAACAACAATCCTTCTAGGAACCCGATTGCACATCAAAGAGAGATTGATCACATCAAAAAGTCTCAAAGTACTCAACAGAATTTTTCTGTACAGTGTATTGATAGGTGAACGCGGAAGCCAATTTATACATATTAATGTCCCACAAACAGCCAAGAAGTGAATGCGCAATTTTATCTGGGGGGTGGTTGGCCAAAACACCAGGAGAAATTCCCTTCGCTTTCCAAACAGATGGGATCTTTAATGTCCATTCAAATAGGCAGACAGAACATCAGTTTAATGGTGCATCTGACGGATGGCAGTTCTGTCATTCGAGTTGCACTGGAGGCAATCACGGTGAGTTTACAATCCCTGACATGGCGTTTAATCCACAACTTTCCAACTCAGAGACAAAAGTATGAGCGACTAAGCCAGGCTAAGAGTCGAGAAAGCTCTTGGGATTAACTGATAGAAAGTTATAAGGGATCATGCAAACAGCGAGGAGGAGCTGGCAAAGATATCTGAGGCCATCTCCCCTCTAGAGAGCATGATTACAATGAGGAATACAACTTAAAGGGAATCAGTTCTAAGATGCTCCTGTATTTTTAGACAAAATTGTGAACTTTGCAAATATTTTGCCAGCAGAAGGGATGTACACCCTCGGTGGTTACACAATCCTGCAAGAGGAAAGCTGCTGAGAAGGTCAAAGCTGGTAACCATATCCGAGGGGGGCGAGGGGGTGGTGCTCGCCCAGGCAGAGGAGATCCACAGGGAGAGGAGTGGGCCAGACTGGCTGATGGTGTTGGGGATGGAGCCAGTGGTTCTGGGGAATCCAATTATAGAACGCAGGTTTGATTACACAACATCCCCCTGTCTACACCAGTCACAGTGGGGCTCAGATCCCAGGACATGCTCAAATACACATGCTCAGTACAATAAGTGGAGTTCTGTAGCTCAGTGGTCAGAGCACTTGCCTCGCAAGCGAGAGGACCAGGGTTTGATTCCCGGATAGGGTGAAAGGTTGGGTCTGTTTCCTTACTTGACACGACTCTGTTTACCCCGCAGTAAGTAGGAACCCAGTTGTTAGTTGATTGGCGGATTGTTTTTCCAGAGGAAATAATCCATTCAAAAAAAAATAATAATAATAATTTAGTCACTCAATCTACGACTGTTTGTGGGATACTGCTATGTGCAATCGGGTTCCTAAAGCGTTATCATTCAGGGAACATGTAGTGCTCACTCAGTGAACTAACTCCCTGTAAGAGTAGTGCCCACAACTCCGCACACCACTCTCACTGACTGCACCCAAGAGGTTGATCCCAGGCAATACCTGTAAACCCAGCCCTAACTAGTCCACCCAACCCCAATTCAGTTTACTGCCTTCCATTCTAGTGCAAGCCAACTACATTCAACCTAACTCAGTGAACCTCAGCCTAACACAAGTCAACCCAACCTATCCCAACCCAATCCAGCCCAATCCAATCTAACCCAGTCCAATCCAGCCAAACTGGTCTAACCCAGCACATCCCTAATTCCGGAAAGTATTATGCCAGTGTAGTGCTGTATGGTTGGAGGAGCCTTCCATCAGAGGACCTTTCTGTGCCTATTCAGAATTATTTCATGGCTGTTTATGGAACATTACACATTGAGCTTTGAGATGCTTTAAGCACTCCAAGATGCTATCCTGGGTGAAGGGCTCGACATAAATGCACATTGTTGTTTTTAAGTGATAAGTAGCTATTAATCTTATATTTGGCAGATTGATTAATATATTTATAGTAAGTCTATTTATAAGGCAAGGTGGAATTTGAACCTGTGGTTCTTATTTCTTTCTGTGTCTCTGAAGGCAAGAACAATGTGATGTTTCCTAACAGATTCAATGTGCTAAATGTGGAATAGATTAGGAAAATGCCCTATTTGCACAAATCTCAGCCATGTGGTGGTGTCTCTCTCAGGGTCGTTGTGTTTCAGGTCTCCCCTGGTAAGTACCTCGGCATTGCCCATGTGTCTGCATTCTTGTCTCTACATAATGTCAGCACGGTGACTGCTCTCCGTTGTGTAACCAGGGCAACCATTGGGTTTCTCCCTACTGTCTCTGGACGGCTTGGCTGTGAAGACATTAGCTAGAAGGTGTGGATCTCTACCTAGCATTGAAACACAATTTGCCACCTTTAATGCCCTCCCTCCTTTGCTTCTACAGCAATAAACACAGCTTTTCTGCTCCCGGAATAAGCCACAATTATGTAGAGACAATCTTCTCGCTTGGACAGAGGAGTTGCTCCTGTTTCATCCTGGGGTAAGGCCATCTTCAGGCCTCTTTTTACATATTGTTGGGGCTTTAAAGTCACAGTTTGGGGCTGCTGTCCTTTGGAGGAGCTATCAAGCTTAAGTCCTGTCCATGCCTCTTCAAGTACACCCTGTCTCACTCGAAATGTTGTGAAACCCTTATCCACCTGATTGTCAGCTCCTGGCTGGTCTTTACACTCCCCTCACTGGGCTCCCTCACTCCACCATTCATAAACCTCAACTCACCAAACCTCCAGCCCCACATTCTCACCAGCCTCCACACACCCATCACCCCAGGCCTCACCATGCTCCACCTGTCTCTCAACAGATTGATTTCAAAGTCCTCACTTTTTATAAATCTCTTCATGGCCATTCACTTCCTTATCTCTGTGATCTCCTTCTACTTCACTCCTCTGCTCACCTCCCTCTGCTCCACTCCAGGCTTGCGAGGTATCCTTCGCCATTACCATTGGTGGCCGAGCTTTCCAATTCTCCACCCCTACCCTCTGAAAGTCTCTCCCTTCTCCTCCATCTCACCCCCTCCCTGTTTGTATTTAAATCCTGTCTTAAAACTTTAATGGGCTTGTGGAGAAAGAGAGAGAGAGAGTGGGGCTGCAGTTGGGAATAGAGTGAGTGGGACTGAGAGCATGGCTGAGGGAAGGGGTGTCTGCATTGATGGTGAAGTGTGGCCATGGCTGGGTTCCTGGGGTGGGGTGGATTTGGTGAAGGAAATCAGTGTTTTGACACCACAAACGATGTGGGTGCTGGATTCTGCTGCAATATGTACTTGACTTGGGTATAATTTTATGATGTGACTGAGAGCAATTTCCATACAGTAGAATTTGATAGTAACAACAAGCTGAATTATTAATTTGTCCGCAGTCTCTCCTTCATGTCTCCACTTTGGCTTCACCTTCAGCTCACGAGTGCTCAGTTCACTCCTTCCCCTCTCTGTTTAAAGGGACATCCCCAACCCCACACATACGTAATGTCCTGGCCAACAATGCCTAGAATAAAATTGGTCACTCACTCTGAAGCTGTTTATGGAACAAACTATGCACAAACTGACTGGGACGTTTCACCCGCAAAATACGCAGTCACTACAATTTACATGTATCCTGTGAAGCACTTTGAGACGTCTCGATGACATGATAAGGCGCTGCATGAAATGCAAGGATTGTTATAGAAGGTGTACAATGTTTGGTTTCACTTGTTTGGGGAGCAGGCCAGCAGTTACATCCGTGTCACACACATCATAGAATCATAGAATTATACAGCACAGAAGGAGGCCATTTGGCCCATCATATCAGTGCCGGCTCTTTGAAAAGAGCTATCCAATCAATCCCACTCCCCCGCGCTCTCCCCATTGCCCTGCAAACTTATCCTCCCCAAACTTCTCTCTTAAAAATTGTTATCGAATCGGCTTCCACTATCCTTTCAGACAATACATTCCAGATCCGAACAACTCGCTGTGTAAAAAAAAATCTCCTCACCTACACATGTCATGTCTTCCATGTAGCTGATGTCATTCTGTGTTTACCAGAAGCCGAGATAGGATGTCCCTTTAACACCCATACATCCTCCTCAGCATAGTCCTGACGTTTGTCAGGCTCATCCCAGGATTAAGCACAAAATATACTTTGATCTAGCGCCTGTAACGTCAAAAAGCTCTTCACTGGGAATAACTATCAAGCGTAACTCTTATAGGTAAAACAATTTGCACCCTTCCCCATTCCCACCCCAGGATTCACAAACAGCCATGAAGTGAGTGAGTGATTTTATTTTGGGGGGATTGTTGGTCAGGACAGTGGGAGAGAAAAACTCCCTTCTCTTTTCGAACAGTGCCATAGGATCTTTAAGGGCCACCTGAAAAAGCAGACAGCACTCCCTGGTGGGCAACACAACTCAGCATGAAATGCATGAGAGCATTGCCACCATCTTCCTGCTCACAGCTCGGACACACATCCCTTCCCAATGAGTGCTGGTTCCACCAATTGGAGTTGCGGAGCTTGAGAAGAGGCTGCTTGTCTCTCCGCAAACCAATCAATGTGGATTCCAGGCACTGGATGTACGAACATGTATTCACAAATTCACTCCAAGTAACGCCTTCCAGCAGCTGTCGCTCCAAGCCTCAGAGTTTTCTCATCAGCCGTATGGCTGACATCTGCCTTCAGCATGGTGGGAGGACCCCTCCAGGACAGCTTATGACATGCTAGCCACCTTGACGTTCTCGAGGTTCAAGTCCAGTGCTGTGTATCAGGTTTCCTCAGCACCAGCTGCTTAATCCATGTCCTCATGTGAGGGGCTTTGGCAAATAGACGAGCCCACTGTGAAGCCAACTCCACCTCCAGAGTGCTTAGTGACAGACCAATGTAGGCCTCCCTTTCTGTACCCGCTTCTCGAGTTTGCCACAAATCCACCTCACTGCTTGATCCTGGACTTTGCAAATGGGTCGGAGGAAGCCTCTCCATTGCAACCCCAGGAGCTCAGATCGATAAAGGAGGACTGTTTGCACAAAGGTCTAAATGCTCCATTGTGCCCTTGCTGTCTTTGAAGAGAGACGGGCATGACCAGAGTGCCCTTCTCAACCCGGTCCTTCAGGACAGTGCCTGGGTGTCGACCACAACACCCAGGTACTGATAGGAATCAACAATTGGAAGTGATGCCCCTTGTATTTTCCAATCAATACCCTCTATGTCTTCCATTGAGCTGTATAGAACCATGATTCCACACCTGGGGGCATCCACCACCATGTCATGTTGGCCCAATGTTCAAGATAGTGAATACATTGCAAAAGGTCTCCAGGTGAGTCTGCCAGCAATACAATATCATCAGCAAACAGAAGTGCTGCAATCCTGTCAGAGAGGCCTGGAACATGTCTCAAAGCTCTTTCTAAGAAATTATCATGTGAAATGACTGTGTGCTTTGTATGCAAACCGGCAAGTAATTTTCACAATGATCCACAAACAGCCATGGTGTGAGTGATTAACTTTATTTGGGTGAAAGTTGTCCAGGACACTGGGAGAGAGAAATTCCCTTCTCTTTTGCAATGGAATCTTTAACAGGCATAGATGGGCCCTTGGTTTAATGTTTCGTCTGAAGGATAGCATCTCTGGCAATGCACTACTTTGGAGTGTCAGTCTGGACTGTGAGCTCCAAGACACCACTGTGGGGAGTGAACCCCAAAACAAAGAATGATTCCAATTGAGCCACAAACTCAGACCTGATGTCAGTGCTGTTTGCACTCAAACAATTGAAACCAAACCAATAAAATACTATCACCAATGTGTGTTTCTCTCTCTTCCTCCATCTCCCTCTTTCTTCCCACCTGTCTCTATATATGTGCCTCTCTCTCTCTATCTCTTCACCAGATCAGTCTCTTCATTTGTCCTTCAAAGGCTCCACATTCATGGAATGCACCGCCACCTAGTGGGTCTGTCTCGACTCGACACATGGACATTTCTCTGTCTTTACTGCTTTTTCCTTCCACCCACCACCTCCCCACCTCCCCCCAGGTGCTGGCCTACGTGCTGCCACACACTGGCCTCCAGGGCCTCTCTCATGTGATCATTCTTCATCTCTGATCCATATTGACAATCAGGAGACAGCAAAGTCCCCCAAACAGCCCTGAGGTGAATGAGCAATTTTACCTGGAGGATTATCGGCCGGCAAACTGGGAGAAACCCCCTTCTCTTTTCCAATAATGACGCAGGATCTTTACCATTCACCGGAACACACTGTTGGCAGCTCGGACAATGCAGAGCTTTGTCTCTAACCCATGCTGTGGCTGACCTGGGAGTGTGGCCGGACAGTGAAGAAGGAGCTTTACTCTGTTTCTGACAGTGGAGTGGGAGTTTTACCCTGTCTCTAACCTGTGCAGTTGTTGACCTGGGAGTGTGGATGGAATGAGAAAATATTCAATTTCTCAGCACTAACACACCTCAGTTTAGGATCAAAGTAATTTATAAAAACAAGGAAATAGAGAGGTACATTTACAAAGAATATGTTCAAAGTCCGCTTGCTTTAATGCGGATTTGCTGTTAAAATGACAGCTGTAACCATCTAGAACATAATGTCTCCTCTTGTCCTACGATGGTTACCCGCTGTGTTTGAAGTCACATTCACTGACCCAGTTTCTGTGTTGTAGTGTAAGATTGCTGGAAGCATGTTAAGCTGGTGCTGCAGAGAACCCTCACACTGCGGAACCACTGAGTGCCAGCAATGTGTGCCGTGCTTTCACAATGGTTTGCCTGATCAGGACTGGGACTGGGAGCAGGAGGCAGCCAGCAAGATGGTGATGAAGCCTGTGAGATGCTTATCACACTCCCCAGAGCTCTTCTTCAACAATTCCAGCATTGACTTCATTCAGGCTTAACATGTTCAACCGGCAAATATCTCCCACATTGCGAGCAAATAGATCATTGAGTGCTTGAGAAATTAAAGGAATACAGCAAGGTTTCAGTTGTGGTCTATTGGAATTCCTCTCTCTGGGGTGAAATGGTTTGGGCATTGGAATTCTAAACAATGGGAATGGGTTTCGGCCATTGGGAGTGTTTGTGCAGTGGGAGTGAGTGGGAAGAGGTTTGGGCCAACAAATCGCAAAATAATTTATTTGACCGAATGTTTGTGATTTCCTGATGCTGTAATCATTTAGTTCTGAAGCTTCTAAAGGATTGCTGACTAACAGGATATAACCTATAACCTGGTGGTTCTAAGAGTTCAAGATGAGATGTGTTTAGACCAGCTCAACAACAACAACAAGATTCCATTTATAGAGCGCCTTTCACGTCGGGAGGACGTCCCAAGGCGCTGGACAGTTGGGTCAGGACCCGAGCAGGGGGGAAATGGTTAGGGTGAGGGGAGGGAAGGGAGGGAGCGAGGAGGGGGTAGAGAGTCGAGAGGGGAGCTAAAGGTACGGTCAAAGAGAAAGGTCTTGAAACCGACCTTGAAGGAGGAAAGGGAGGAGGCGGCGAAGGCACTGGGGAATGGAGTTCCAGAGCCTAGGGGCTGAGAGGCTGAAGGCCCGGCCACCGATGGTAGGGCGGTTGGGGCGGGGGATGTGGAGCAGACCGGAGCCAGAGGAACGGAGGGTAAGGGCAGGTAAGTAGGGGGATAGTATGTCGGAGAGGTAGGAGGGAGCAAGGCCGTGAATGGCCTTGTAGGTGAGGATGAGGATCTTGAATTGGATCCTCTGGGGGATGGGAAGCCAGTGGAGGCGAGCGAGGGTGGGAGTGATGTGGTCCCAAAGCCTGGTGCGGGACAGTACACGAGCTGCAGAGTTCTGAATGACCTGCAGCTTGTGGAGGGAGCTGCCGGGAAGGCCGGCGAGGAGAGAGTTCCCATAGTCCAGCCTTGAGGTGATAAAGGCGTGGACCAGAGTTTCAGCAGCGTGAGGGGTGAGGTAGTGCCATAGTCTGGTGATGTTTCGGAGGTGATGGAAGGCGATGCCAGTTGTGCCGCGGATATGAGGAAGAAAGGACAGCTCAGGGTCGAACAGAACGCCGAGGTTCCTGATGGCTTTGAGAGGTGGAGAGTGCAGCCTTGGATGCTGATGCTGTCAGTCCCTGAGGTGAAGAGGCGCTGACGCGAGCCAATCAGGAAGACCTCAGTCTTGCGCACATTGAGCTGAAGAAAGTTGTCTCTCGTCCAGGACTCGATGTCGGACAGGCAGCTGTCAGGACATCGGTGGTCGTGGAGTTGAGGGTAGAGGAGGAAAGGTAGAGTTGGGTGTCATCCGCATACATGTGGAAGTTAACCCCATGTCTGCGGATGATGTCACCAAAGGGGAGCATATAGAGGGTGAAGAGAAGGGGACCGAGGACAGAGCCCTAAGGGACACCGCACGAGACAGTGCGGGGGCTGGAGGAAAAGCCGTTTGTGGAAACAAAATGAAGACGGTGGGAGAGGTACGACCTAAACCACTCAAGGACAGGGCCTTGAAGGTTGAGGTGGGAGGACAAGCGGTGGAGGAGGATAGAGTGGTCGACCGTATCGAATGCTGCCGATAGGTCGAGGAGGACGAGGAGGCAGAGGGAGCCCTGGTCGCAGATGGTCAAGATGTCATTGGTGACCTTGACCGGGGCGTTTTCTGTGCTATGGGCAGCACAGAAACTCGACTGAAGGGGTTCGAATAATGCATGGGTGGAGAGGAAAGAGCACAGCTGGGAGGCAACAACTCTTTCAAGGACCTTGGACAGGAAGGGGAGGTTGGAGATAGGCCGGTAGCTTGATAGCTGCATCGCATCAAGGGAGGGTTTTTTCAAAGTGGGAGTGATGATGGCAGTTTTTAGGGGAATGGGAACAGAGCCAGAGGAGAGGGACAGGTTGATGATGTCTGTGATAAGTGGGGCAAGGAGGTGGAGCTGGGAGATAAGGAGTGGAGTGGGGATGGGGTCAAGGGAGCAGGTGGTGGGTTTCAGGGACAGGATGAGTTTGGTGACAGAGGGTGGGGAAACGGGTTCGAAGGTGTGTAGGGGAGGATGGGTAGGAGTCGGAGTATGGGAGGGAAGGGGTGGGGGGTGGGTGGAAGTTGGAAGGGGAGTGACCGCGGAGCGGATTCCCTTGATTTTGGATTCAAGGAAATCCAGCATCTCCTCGCAGTGAAGGTTGGAGGAGATGACCTGCGTGGGGTGGTGGGGGGGACAGAGGAGTCGGGATGCGGTAGAAAACAGAAGCCTGGGGTTGTTCTTCGCCTCCAGGATTATCCTGGAGTAGAAGGACGACTTGGCCGAGGCTAGAGTGGAGCGGTAGATTTTGAGGAGGTCCAGCCAGATTTGTCGGTGGACCGTTAGGCCAGATTTGAGCGCTATCTCAGCGCTTGTGGGCATGCACCTATCTTCACACAGCACTCACACGGCACTCACTGGCTATCTTACTCTGGCTGAGAAAAAAGTCCTTCAATTGCCCTTCAATTGCCCTGATACATGACAATGATGAACTTGACCAATATATCTGATTGGAAACGTAGCACGACAGAGCCATTGAAAGGCATATTTCACTCAAAACTATTACCGCCCTGTACTGGACCCTTGATTTCCTTAATTATTAAATTGACATTTACAAATGTAATTTTGTTATTGTTGTTGACAAGTAATACAAAAGAGAGCCTCAATACACATGATTTACACTTGGTCTACCTATAGCTTACCTATGGTTTACCCCACAGAATGCGTTTGGCCACTGGCTGCAGTGAGGGTGGCAGACAGTGGGTGTAGGCTCAACCTAGCCCATGGCATCAGCAAGGATTGATCACAAGCAGCAAACACCAGCTGATTACTAACAGACTTGTGCCTCCCCTGAGTTCACAGCACACGTTACAAATGATCAGCCACACAAGCCAAGTAATCAGACATCTGCTCAGCAAACACCCTGCTGGTCTTTCATCACTGCCAACCGTGCAGAGCTGCACCAACATAGCGTCACAACACACAGCCAGACAGATACCCAGCCAGACATCCAGGAAGACATCCAGCTAGCCAGACAGACACCCAGACAGACAGACGGACAGCAAGCTAACCAGAAGACGCTCAGCCAACCACACAGCTAGATAGACAGACACCCAGACAGACAGGCAGCAGCCAGAGAGACTCTCAGATACCCAGACAGACGGTAGAATGGAGTAAAGGGCTCCAGTGATGGGAGCGAGCATCAGCACAGACATGATGGGGAGAGAGCAGGGAATGGGATTAGAGAGCTCCAGTGGGCAGGGAGCCCAGGGTGCCCTGATTGCCGTTCCCGGTTGATGTGGTTTGTTTACAGTGTTAACGCCCAGTGCCGGCCTGCTCCGCTCTCACAGAACGGAAACCATGGCAACCAGGAGTTAGAGACTTTGATGCATGAGTGTGGCAGAGAGATTGGGTATGTTTACATCACAGGCATGCAGAGAGTGAGCAGTGAGAGAGAGAGCATGTGTGAGAGAAAGAAAGGGAAAATCGAGTGAAAGGGGGAGAGATAGTCAACAGAGAGTGAGCGTGATTGTGTATGTGTGAGAGAGAGAGACAGTGAGCAACAGAGAGGGAGAGGAAGGGTAATCGAGGGGAAAGAGGGGAGGAAGATTGCAGAGTGGCAGGAGAGAGAGGGGGGATATTGAGAGATTGCGAGTGCAGAGGCGAGGCAAATGATCCCATTTTAGGTGAAATAACAACAACAACAAAATTACATTTGTATAGTACCTTTCACGTCGGAAGGACGTCTCAAGGCTCTGGACTAACAGAGTTTTGGACCCGAGATGGGGGTCGGAATTGGGGAGGGTGGAGGGCAGGGGGTGAAGCTGGGAGATCAAAAGCATGGTCGAAGAGGAGGATCTTGAGATGGGTCTTGAAGGAGGCAAGGGAGGGGGTGAGGCCAAGGGCCTGCAGGATGGAGTTCCAGAGGGTGGAAACAGAGTGGTAGAAGGCCCGCCCACCAATAGTGGGGCAAGTGAGGTGGGGGACGTGAAGCAGGCCAGAGCCCGCTGAGCGAAGGGAGCGAGCAGGATGGTAGAGGGTTAGGAGGTCACAGAGGTTGGGGGAGCAAGACTGTGGAGGGCTTTGAAGGTGAGGACCAGGATCTTGAACTGTATACTCTGTGTGATGGGACACCAGTGGAGTCGGGCGAGGATGGGGGTGATAAGGTCACCGAGCCTAGTGAGGGAGAGGACACAGGCTGCAGAGTTCTGGATGATCTGCAACCTATGGAGGGAGGAATTGGGGAGGCCGACAAGCAATGAGTTTGCATAGTCAAGACTCAATGTAATGAAAGCATATGTGAGGGTTTTGGTGGCCTGTGGTGTGAGACAGTGGTGGAGCCGGGCGATGTTGTGGAGGTGGGGGAAGGCAGAGCGGGTTATGGCATAGATGTGGGGTAGAAAGGATAGTTGAGGGTCAAACAAGATGCCAAGGACTGGCTTAGCAAGGTGGAGTGTGCAACCATGGATGGTGATGCTGTCAGCCCCTAAGGTGAGGAGCCGCTGATGGAATAGAGAACAAAACAGGTGTTTCTTAACTTGGATAAAATAATAAATAAAAATAGTGACTTTCGTGTCAGGAGGATATCTTGAAACACTTCAATAGATAAACTGTAAAGTGTAATGACTGTGTATTTTGTAGACAAATACAGCAGCCAATTTGCACACAATTTTTTTTTGAGGGATTAGTTCCCCCGGGAAAGTGATCCAACAATCGACCATCGACTGGGCTCTTACTTACAGCTAGGCAAAGAGAGGCGTGTGGAGTAAGGAAATTTGCCAAAGGTTTTGCCCCGCCCAGGAATTGAACCTGGGTCCTCTCGCTTGCGAGGCGAGTTCTCTAACCATTACACTTCAGGACTCCACATATTGTTACTATACCCTTATTGTTACCATGATATGCTCTTGATCGTACAGTTCATTGACTTATTTTGTAATCACTTGACACCCAAAAATATTGAGCGCAAACAATCTATCCTTTATATCACAAGCTGCTGTTCTTGTCACCTAATAATAATAATAATCCTTACATTTGATATAGGGCTTTTCACGTCTTCTAGAGTCTCAAAGCGCCTCACAGAATAGACTGTAAAGTGAATAGCACTTTACAGTCTCAATACCGTGATGTGATTGTGGTTCTTCACTTAGTTCTTCACTCACAAGCAATTTGTTTAGCACACGTAAACAATAAGCAATAACATTTGCAATGATCACAATCCTTTAGAGTCTCGAAACCAAACTGAGAGCTCCACAGATGGAAATTCCCGTTTATTGGGGACATTTATTGGAATGGAATGCACACTCTCATCTTGCTTAGCTAATTCTAGACAGTATTAGGCACAGGTTGGCAAGAGCCAAGCCTTGAGGACTCCAGAGTGTGCCTTAGGGTAAATGCTGGAGTCTAACCAGCTAAAACTGCATAGCTTGCCATTGATGTCACTGTCTGGCAAGCTTTCCCGTTGCTTGCCAGCTAGGACTACACTACCCGTCAGAGCTTTGGCTTGCAGGGTTAACAGTAGTGTAGTGGGAAGAATCTCTATCCCCAGTGACTGGTCTGTCCCTCCTAGTTCCGCCGATGAGCCAAGAAGGTCCTTCGGCCCATGCACACCACAGCGCTAGTTCAGCTCCAAGGAAACTCTCTTATCTCTCCTCCAATAAGGCGGTTTGATATAGTCAATTAGAATAAATGATTTCCATTGGTCGGTAATTAGAGGGTATGAATTTAGAATGGTTAGAAAGTGAGAGAAGGTGGAGATTAGGAGAAATGTTTAACATGGAGTTAGGATGGCCAAAGCTCTGCTAGGTGTGATGGTATAGACAGGATCCAGATTAGCTTTCAAGAGGGAGCGAGATAGACATCCAGAGAGGAACCATATCCGGGGGGGGGCGGAAATGGGGAAACACGGATAAATAGAACTGAATGGATTCCTCTTTGAAAGAGCATCCCAAATACGATGGACCAAACAGCTGTCTTCGGTACTGTAAATGTCTACGGTTCTGTACTAGGGCAGAGAGGGGAACGTGCTGTACTCATCATTCCCTTGGTCAAGCTCAGACACTCAACTGCTCCTCCTGGGACTCAGTCCTGCGAGAGGCGGTTGTCAGCATCAAACCTCGCCACCTGCTGGCAAGTCCCGGCATCACCTCAGTCTAGAGCTGCTTACTCCAGACTGAGAACATCATTCTTCCCACTCAGCTCCTGTTAACCCCGTTAGCCAAAGCCCTACCAGATAGGGTGGCCCTAGCCAGACAAGTAGCGGGAATGCTTGCCGGACAGCGATATCAATGGCAAAGCTGTGCGGTTTTAAACTGATTAGACTCCAGCACACTCTGGCGTCCCCAAGCCTTGGCGTTTGCCAATCTGCACCTGATACGCTCCGGAATTAGGTCAGCAAGGTGCGTCCCGACAGCGAGAGAGTGCAAGTTCTCCATTTGGTATTGGATATTCTTAAACGTGGTGATGGGTTTCCGCATGTGTCAGACCACCCGGCTGGCCAAGCAGTATCAACAGTGGGACGGGGGTGTTAGTGGAATTGGTGGGTTGGGGGAGGGGGGGGGTGCGCAGTGGAGTGGGGATGTCAGTAGAGCAGGGGTCAGTGCAGCTGGTGGGATGGGGGGCAGTGGAGCCGACGGCTTCAGTGGTCCGGGGGCTCACAGTAAGGATGGTGTTAATCTCACAGTGAGGTCTCCTCGGCTGTATTCACTGACAGCCTTGCCCTGCCCTGTCTTTGATGTGTTTGTTGTTGTTTCTCCTATAAATATCTGTAATGACTTTTATATTTTTACTTTATAACAGACTGTTTTTATGTAGTTTATGTAATTAAGTTGGGCCTGACTGGATTAGCACCCAGTGACTGGCTAGAGCAGGGCTTGGCTGGGAGTGAGTGTTAGTTTGGGCTGGGGGTGACAGGTTGGGCTGGGGGTGACAGGCTGGGCTGGGGGTGACAGGCTGGGTTGGGGGTGACAGGCTGGGCTGGGGGTGACAGGTTGGGCTGGGGGTGACAGGCTGGGCTGGGGGTGACAGGCTGGGCTGGGGGTGACAGGCTGGGCTGGGGGTGACAGGCTGGGCTGGGGGTGACAGGCTGGGCTGGGGGTGACAGGCTGGGCTGGGGGTGACAGGCTGGGCTGGGGGTGACAGGCTGGGTGGGGGTGACAGGCTGGGTGGGGGTGACAGGCTGGGCTGGGGGTGACAGGCTGGGCTGGGGGTGACAGGCTGGGCTGGGGGGTGACAGGCTGGGCTGGGGGTGACAGGCTGGGCTGGGGGTGACAGGCTGGGGGGGGTGACAGGCTGGGCTGGGGGTGACAGGCTGGGCTGGGAGTGACAGGCTGGGCTGGGGGTGACAGGCTGGGGTGGGGTGACAGGCTGGGCTGGGGGTGACAGGCTGGGCTGGGGGTGACAAGCTGGGCTGGGATGGGGGTGACAGGTTGGGTGGGGGTGACAGGTTGGGCTGGGTGGGGTGACAGGCTGGGGTGGGGGTGACAGGCTGGGGTGGGATGGTGACAGGTTGGGCTGGGTGGGGGTGACAGGCTGGGTGGGATGACAGGATGGGCTGGGGATGACAGGCGGGGTGGGTTGACAGGGTGGGGCGGGGTGCCAGGCTGGGGTGGGGTGGGTGACAGGCTGGGTTGGGGTGCAGGCTGGGGGGTGGGGGTGACAGGCTGGGGTGGGGTGCCAGGGTGGGTGGGTGACAGGGTGGGTGGGGGTGACAGGCTGGGGTGGGGTGACAGGGTGGGGGGGGTGCCAGGCTGGGGTGGGGGTGACTGGTTGGGGGTGACAGGCTGGGGTGGGGTGACAGGCTGGTTTGGGGTGCCAGGGTGGGGTGACAGGGTGGGGTGGGGTGACAGAGTGGGGGTGCCAGGGTGGGGGTGCCAGGCTGGGGTGCGGAGCCAGGCTGGGGGGTGACAGGCTGGGGTGGGGTGACAGGGTGGGGGGGGTGCCAGGCTGGGGTGGGGGTGTGGTGGGGGGACAGGCTGGGGGTGGGGGTGACAGGGGGGGGTGGGTGCCGGGGTGGGGTGCGGAGCCAGGCTGGGGTGGGGTGACAGGCTGGGGTGGGGTGCCGGGGTGGGGTGCCGGGGGTGGGTGGGGTGGGTGCCGGGCCGGGGGTGGGTGGGCTGAGAGGGAGGGACGGACAGACTGACAGAGTGACCTCGGGCTGAGTCACTCCACAAAGCGCAGTGAGCAGTAGCCATGAGGAGCTGCAGTTTGCTCACAGCCACTAAGTGCCAACTGCTGGGCACCAGCGCCGGGGTGTCGGTAAGTGCATCAGGACACGGCCTCACCGGGAGACACCGGGAGCTGCCGGTGGGCGTCATGTCTCGGGAGGAAACGGGTGATTACCGACAAACCATCGCGAGTCACTGCCCGTGTTTCACGCAGTTACTCTCCTGCCTCTGTGCGGGAAGTTGCAGAAGGTTTAATGTGTTTAATGTTCCGCGGAAGTTTGAAGTTTGTGAGATGTTTAATGACCATTATTTGGGTGTACAGTGGCTAACACCCCATACAGTGCTGGGGTGGGGGGGGTGGGGTGGGGTGTGTGTGGGGGGTGGGGGGTGTGGGGTGGGTGTGTGTGGGGGGTGGGGGGTGTGGGTGGGTGTGGGGGGGGGGGGGGTGGGGGGAGTGGGGTGGGTGTGGGGGAGTGTGGGGGGGGGGGGGGGGTTAAGGAGTTAGATCCTTTGGATGAGATGTTGACCCTTCGCCCCATTTGCCCTCTTCAGGTGGATGTTAAAGGTCCCATGGCTTATAGGAAAAGACACGGAAGTTTCTCTCCCCGGGAGTCCCGGCCAACAGTCCTCCCAAATAAAATTGGCCGCTCGCTCCACGGCTGTTTTTGGAACGCTGCTTAATTATGAGATCTCAAAAGAACCTGCAAGAAACCGCTGACTTGTGGACGGGTCTCGGAGGAGCAGACTGGGTCCATTCAGCTCCCGTTCACCCTCCAAGCCAAAGCCCTAGCAGGGAGGCAAGTCCTAGCTGCCCAAGCAGCGGGCAAGCTCGCCAGACAGTGCTGTCAACGAGAAGCTTTAGTTTTAGCTTGAAGTTGTTGGCCAGGACACAGGGAGAGAGGAACTCGCTTCTCTTTTCGAACAGCGCCATGAGATCTTTAACGTTGGTTAAACTCCCCGTTGAACACTCTGGAGTCTCCCCAAGCCTTGGCTCTTGCCAACCACCGCCTAGTATTCTCTGGGATGAGGTGAGAGATTGTGCATTCAGCCACAGGGAAACCAGACACGTGGGAGACCTCGGTAGTTTGGTTTGGAGACTGATGCACAGTGCTGGGTTTCCTCGCATGTCAGACACCTGTTATACTGCTCCCCTATCGCGTTGAAATGTGTCAAAGTGCTTCACAGGGAATTGTTGTCCAGTGAAGTGACTGTGTTTAGAGTCCTGTGTGAACACATTGCCCGATGACTACACTGCATTTTTCTTTCATGTACTAACTATTTCAGGAACATGATGTATTAATATCCTCGGTATATGTTAAAAGATACATTTAGATGGTTCATTTCACAGACGTCTCCAGGAATTAGTCAGAGAAATGGTCGCAAGGACCTAAACTAGTCCTCAATCCCAATTGGAGCCGGGGAAGGGGGGGTGAACAGTGTGTAGTTTTGTGGTGGAGCGGGATTGAGTTCTAATCATGAATCCTGTTAAGAAATAATGCAAATTGGGGGCAGTTGTGTGACTGCTGATGTAAATGCTGAGGTATGGCACTATTATATTATTATTATTTATTATGTTGGTGGTGGTCTCTGGAGTTAGCAGCTGAAGCCCCCCCCACACTTACCTCATCGCTCTCCTCTGTCACAGAGTCTGGGCGTTAGTCTGGTCGTGGTCTCCTTGTGGATCTCCTTCAGCACCGAGTTCAGCGCCATCCGCAACGTGAACATAGAATACAACAAATACCCAGCCATTCACGACTTAGGTGAGTAACCACAGAGCACTGTAATATCACAGTGTCAGTCTGGCTCACTCACTCACACTCTCACCTCTGAGTCAGAAGATTGTGAGTTCAAACCCCACATCTCATGGGGGTTTTGAGCTCACAGTCTAAGATGATTCTCCAGCGCATTACTGTGGGTGTGCTGTGTTGTAGGAAGGGTCAGCCTTCGGATGAGACATTAAACCGAGGTCCCGTCTGCCTGTCCAGGTGGACTTTAAAGATCCCGTGGCACTGTTAGAAAAGAGAAGGGAGTTTCTGTTTTCCGATGTCCTGGTCAACAATCCCCCAGTTAAAATTTGGTCGCTCATTCCACAGCTATTGGACACATTCAACAAGAACAACAAAATTACATTTCGCCCACAAGTATACAGTCGATTCACTTTACAGTATAGTCTGTGAAACGCTTTGAGACGTCTAGAAGACATGAAAAGCGCTATGTCAAATGCAAGGATTATTAATATTATGACATTTGTTTAGCGCCTTTCACGTTGGGAGGACATCCCAAAGCGCTGGACAGACAGAGTTACGAACCCGAGCTGAGGGTCGGGGTGGGGGAAGGGTGAAGGCAGGGGGGGAAGCGGGGAGGGCCGGGGGGGAAGCGAAGAGGGCAGGGGGGGAAGCGGGGAGGGCAGTGGGGGAAGCAGGGAGATCGAAAGCACGGTCGAAGGGTCCAGGGAGGGTTTTTTAAGGATAGGAGTGGGGTGTAGGGATGGGTTCCAGGGAGCAGGTGGTGGGTTTCACACACATACATGAGAATTTCCATGGGTAGGTGGGATGCATCGAACTCTATCTGGTTTTGTTTTGCTGGCTAAAAAACGTATTGTCCCTGTGAATCCAAGGGGCCCCTCTCCACAGCCCTGACTGTGCCCTGATAACTGCAGTGGACTATGCTACAGGAAACAGTTTCCTCACAACTCGAACAGGCTGTTTGCTTCATCCAGGCTATCCAGAGTCACCGACTCTCCATTTCCCTTCCGCTGTGTCAGCCTGGCTCAGGCAACAGCACTCTCACCTCGGAGATGAAAGGTTGTGAGTTCAAGCCCCAGTTTGGGATTTTGACTTCAGGCTAAACCGACACTCCAGTGCAGTGCTGGGGGGAGCTGTATTGTGGGACTTTACAGTAAATCGTGCGAAGCGATTTGGAACGTCCTCCTAATGTGAGAGGCGCTGTACCAAACGTGATCCCTCTGCTATCCCGAGTCCTGGGTTAGGGCTCAGGATCGCAGGAGCTGTGGAGAAGTGGGTTGAGCGCGAGCGGCGCAGAGCAGGAAGTGAGTTATGCTAATCCCAGCAGCTGCCTGCTGATAACCCTGAGCTGTCCGTGATAGGAAGTGCACCTCCCCCCCACTGCCGCAGGCCGGTTAGGCTGTTTATTCCTCACTCCCCACCTCCCCAGCCGAGGCCTCTGTCACTTGTCTCCACACCCTGTCACACTGTAATACTAGGGTTGCAGTGAAGCAGATCCTGGCCTCCCGGTGATCACAGCCTCTGGGCCAGTGTCTTAGATTATATAATAAAGAAATTAGATTCTATTTGAGGGGAAAATACAGGGTGGAGTGGGGGAAGGACAGACAGACATCTGTCCCACATTGCCCTGGCCGAGTCTCGCTGTGCCCAGTGTCTGGTGCGCAGTATATACAAGCCTGAGGCAAAATACTGCAGATGCTGGAAATCAGGAAATAAAACCGAAATGGCTGGGAATACTCAGCAGGTCAAGCAGCATCTATCGAGAGAGGAAAGCGAGTTAACGTTTCAGGTCAATGACTGACCTTTCGTCAGAACTCCTATGCAAACCTGTGCTGAGTTATTGAATTACATACACGCACAGAGCTGTGTGGGGGGAGAGGAGAGGTTGTGAACTGAATACCTTTAATGGAATAAAATTGATGCTGGAGTAAAATGACTCTCACATGTGGGGGGAGAGCGAGGGGTGTCAGCCAGGAGGTGAGCACTAGCAGAGACCTGTCTGTCTGTCTGGGTGGATGGGTGGCTATCTGTCTTGGGGAGATTACAGGTTAATCAGCCTGTCACAGCAAGCACGAGGCTTTCCTGAGTGAGTGTCCACTACTGTGAGACCATGGTGAGGGGGTGATAATAATAATCTTTGCATCCTTGCATTTGATATAGCGCCTTATCATGTCTCAAAGTGCTTCACAGAATACACTGTAAAGTGAATTGACTGTATTTTGTGGCAGCCAATTGCACGCAGCAGTGTTCCACAAACAGTCGTGGATTGAAGTGACCAATTTATTAGTGGTATTATTTTTTGAAGCAATTATTACCCCCGGAAAAGCGATCCGCCAATTTGGTTGGGGCACTCACAAGCCAGCTTCCAGTCAGCTCATAGCACACATCTTGTGCATGTATAGAGGACTGTGTGAACAATGTGTGTAATTCTGTTGTGTTACAGGTGTGTAACACCTGTGTGGCTGTGTGTTACAGGTGTCTGACTGTGTGTTACAGATGTGTACAGGTGTCTGACTGTTGTAACAGGGGTGTGACTGCGTAACCGGTGTGTACAAGTGTGTGAATGTGTCACACGTGTGACTGTGTGTGACTGTGTTACAGGTGTGTACAGTGCATGACTGTGTGTTATAAACATGTGACTGTGTTGTATACAGGTGAGTGACTGTGTTGTATACAGGTGAGTGATTGTGTTGTACAGAGGTGTGTGACTTTGTGTTACAGGTGTGTACAGTTGTATCTCGGCCAGCGCATTCCTAATCCTGGTGGGGCTGCTGTGTGCGGTCGGTACCCTGAAGGAGTCGGAATATTTGCTTGGTATTGTGAGTATCGTGTGGGACAGAGCACTGTTCACCCTGACTGTGTGTCTATGCCCATCTCTCTCTCTCCCAGTGTGTGTGTGCATTTCTCCCCGTGTCTCTCTGGCTCACCGTGTCTCTCTCTCTCTGCTCATGTCTCCCTATCTACCTCTCCGTCTCTCTCGCTCCACATCTCTCTATCTATCTCTCCATCTCTCTCTCTCTCCCCTCATGTCTCTCTCTTTCTCCTTGTCTCTCTCTCTCTCTCTGTCTCTCTGTATCACACTGTTCCCGCCTCAGGCTTTGATCTGCCTGAATTGAGAGACTGTGCGATCTCCATTACTGTTAAACACAAACATCTCCTGTGTCACTGAGTGCTGGCAGTGAGTGGCAGAGGGCGACATGGCCGGGCTCAGTGACTCACTAACACAGCGTGCTAGGCAGTGGCAGACACCCACTGCCTCCGGCTCCTACTGCAGTGAAGCCAGTAGCCGCCAGGGGATGACAGAGGGCTGCAGTCTGTGTCCATGCTCCGAGCCTGACCCTGCCAGTCACCACTCACACAATGGTACAGTGCAGCAGTGTGATGCTGCCACTCTGAGATCACAGCCCGGGGCACGGTGCCAGCACCCACCCACACTCTGCTGCTGGCACCCCCGCACAGGGCGCCTCATGAACACATTTTATATTTTAGCTTCCAGAGATGCAGTGACTGGCCTTGCCCTGGGACAGAGGCTGCATCTCTCAAACTCAACAACATCAATTTACATTTACACGGCGCGTTTCACGTCGGGAGGACCTCTGAAGGCACTGGACAAACAAGGATTTGCACCCAAGCTGTGGGTTGCGATCAGGAGGGGTGGAGGACAGGGGTGGGGCGGGGTGGGGAGGGTGACCGAATGCGCGGTCAAAGAGGAAGCTCTTGAGATGGGCTTTGAAGGAGCTAAGGGAGGGGGCAAAGTCAAGAGAGTTCTAGAGAGTGGGGCAGAAAGACAGAAGGCCCTATTGCTGATGGTGGGGGAGGAAGTCATCCCACTCAGCTCCTGTTAACCAAAGCTCTAATGGATAGGGTGGACAAGCAGCAGGAAAGCTTTCCAGATAGCAATATCCATGGTAGGCTGTGCGGTTTTAGCTGGTTAGACTCCAGCAGTTACCCCAATCCACACTCCGGGCTCCCCAAGTCTTGGCTCTTACCAACCTGCACCTAATACTTTCCGGAATTGGGTAAACAGGGTGTGTCCCTCCAGGGAGAGAGCGCGCATTCCATTTCAATAATCTATCTGTGGGATTTCGATGTGTAGGTGGGATGCATTGAAATCTCAGCTTGGTTTGGATACGCTCAAGCATGGTGATGGGTTTCCACATGTGTTAGACACCTGTCTCTCATGTGAGAAACAAAACTGTCTCTCACTCACTTTCTCAACCTCTCGACCTCTCTGTTACTCTTGCACTCTTTGCCTCAGTTTACCTCGCTCCTTTTCTCACTCACTCTCTCTGTCTTTCTCACTCACACACTCTCTGACTCTCTCTCTTACCTTCTTTCTCTCTCTCTCACTCTATCTCTGTCTTTCTCACTCACACACTCTGTCTCTCACTGACTTTCTCTTGTCTCACTCTCTCGCACACTTTGTTACTCGCTCTCTCAAACTCTGCCTGTCTCTCACCCTCTCTGTTTCATTCTCTATCACAGAAACGTAATTCCCTATCTCTCTGTCCCACGCTCTCTCATACACACTCTCCCTGTCTCACACTCTCTGTCTCACTCTCTCACACAAACACACTCTCCCTGTCTCTCCCCCAGGTTTTCTTCTGTTTTGCTCTCCAGTTCTGTGGGGTAGTGCAGTTGATATATTGGAGATACACGTCTAAGGAGCTGGTAAGTTTCTGGGTGTAACAGTTCTGATCCTTGTGGTGGGACAGGGGGAAGGACAGAGGGGGTGGGAGAAGTGGAGGGACCTGGAGGCTGGAGGGGGTGGAGGGGGCTGGGGAGAAGGAGGAGGGGGCTAGGCAGAGGGAGAAGGGGCTGGGGGAGAGGGAGGAAGAGCTAGGGGAGACGGCGGAGGGGGCTGGGGGGGAGGGCAGAGGGGTTTGGGGAGGGCAGAGGGGGCTGGGGGAGGATGGAAGGGGCTATGGGGGGGGGGAAGGGGCTGTGGGGGGAAGGGGCTGCAGGGGGAGGATGGTGATGGCTGTGGGGAGGGCTGAGGGGGCTGGGGCTGGTAGGGGGAGTGTAGAGGGGGCTGGTAGAGTGGGGCGAAGAGGGCTGTGGGTGGCAGTACATTTCCTGTACACGGTTGGTGTCTCCACATTAAGGCAGTATTATAAAGGTGAGCATTGGCTATCTGGGGAATGTCTTAGGTCAACGATGTACTGTACATGGTGAGCTCTCTCTCTCTCCTCTATATCTCTCTTTTTGTGTCTCTCTCTCTCTGTCTCCCACCCTCTCTCTCTCTCTCTCTCTTTCTCTCTTCAGGTGGAGAATGCTGTTAAAGATGTCTATGATTTCCTTTATGAAGATTACATGAGGAACACGTCCAGCCCATCAAAACACCACTTAACATCACTTCACTCAACTGTAAGTACTGCCCTCCACCCCATCCATACACACACACGTGCGCACTCAATGATCCCTACTCCAGTGTCAGTCTGACATCTCTCTGGTTTTCGCTCCAACACTTCAGACCATTCCAAATTATAATCAATTGTTACAGAGCCAGAGTTTGAAATCGATTTTGGATCCGTTTGGCGGAATCTGGCTAAATGTTCCTGAATTCAACCTGAATTCCTCAGATGAGATGTTAAGCCCAGGTCCTGTGCAGGTGGCCATTAAAATTCCTGCGACTCTATTTGAAAAGGGAAATAGGTTTCCCCACTGTCTTGGCCAACAGGCTAAGTGATTGACTGGTGGAGTATGATTTGTAAGGTGCTGCGGTAGTGAAGCAGGAGAGTGCTATTCTCTCTCTCCTCTCTCTCCTATCATCTCTCTCTGCTCCTGTAGTTTTCATGCTGCGGGAAAACCTCAGTGTTCAGCCTGTACAGTATCGTGGAGAATGAGACCTGCTTCACAGAAGGTGCGGCTTTCGTGGGTGAGCCTCAAAAGGTAAGGAATTGGTGTTCAATCCGGGGTACAGGTGGCACGGTGTGTCCAGGGTACAGGCGGCACGGTGTCCCGGGTACAGGCGGCACGGTGTCCGGGGTACAGACGGAGAGGATGGGAGCGCAATACCTTCTGACCCTATGTTTAACCCACCCTCCCCTCACCAGGACTGTCTGCGGGCGCTGGAGGAGCTGATCAACAGCCTCATGGTGATTCTCAGAAGCCTGACCCTGTGGATCGGGATCACCACGGTAACCACAGCTACTGTCAATGTCAGCCCAGCTCAGGCTCTCACACTCTTGCCTCTGAGTCAGAAGCTGGGGATTGAAGCCCTCTGTTAAGGACTTGGAACTCACATAGTCCCGGCCAGTGATCGCACTGAAAGCCCAAGACCGGTTGGAGACCCCTGGTCTCGGCTGACGCCCCAGTTCAGTGATGAGGAGTGCCACATTGTCAGAGACAATAACCCTTGCATTTGATACAGCGCATTATCACATGGTTGAGTTATCTCAAAGTGCTTCGCAGAATATACTGTAAAGTGGATTGACTGTGTATTTTGTGGGCGAAACGCAAACAGCAACAACAATAATAACAAGATTACATTTGTATAGAGCCTTTCACGTCGGGAGGACGTCCCAAGGCGCTGAAAGGACATCCCAAGGACGTCCCAAGGCGTAAAACACCTGTGAGGCACTTTGAGATGTCCTCCTGATGTGAAAGGTACCAAATGTAAGGATCATTAATAATAATAATTGGCTAAATATCCTACAACTTGCTAACCAGCTGTGAACATGGGGCGGGGGAGAATCTCTCACACATACACATGGTGGGGGAGGTAGGGCGCTCAGTGATGAGAGCGTGAATATATCCAAATTGCCAGCCCCAATGACTGGCTGGCATTAACCACCAATTCTGAATAATACTCTTACTGTTCTGATTATGCTGATTGTACTCAGGTTATCATGATTATTACTCTGGTTGTAATGATGATGATTACTCTGGTGATGACTCCAGACTGGGTTGTGTATCTCTCCGCAGATCTATGGGATGATCCTGACCTCCTTCTTCTGTTTTGCTGCCTGTCTGAATGAGTCCTGGTACAAGAAAGGCAAGTACACACTGCCCAAAGCATAACTGCCCCCCCGGCTTTGACCACAGCCCCCCCACCCCCAGCACAGCACGACGCCAGCAAAGCCCTGAAAATCTCAGGTGGACGATGTGCCCATGGTCTCAGGCTGGAGGCTGGATCAAGATTTTCCCACTCGGCGTGTGTTAAAGTGTTAAAGTGATGGATACTGTACATTGTTGATGGGGAAACAGCACTGTACAGTTTGTGGAGCGGGTGGCGGGGGAGGGGAGGGCCATTACAGTGAAACCATTGTTTTTGTATATAATTACAATAAAAGCTGGAATCGTTTAAAGTAAGCCTGTGTAACTGACCTCACCAACACTGAGAGTTATACACAAACAGTGTGCCCTGACAGTGTTATACACACAGCAACAATAACAACTTGCAATTATATAGCGCCCTTCATGCAGGATAGCGTCCCAGAGCCCTTACCACCAGTCCTCACCTACCTGATAGCTGTTTACAGGCTGCTCTAAACAAGCTGGGATCCTCCTTGTGCAATTGTTCTAAACACATTTCTGACTTCTGAACCAATTTAACTCTTCAAGGTACACATACTATAATTTTCTCCTCACAATTTACCTAAATGAGTACCAACTTCCCCGTAACATATGTCACCCTTAGACATAAACTCTAGAGTTTAGCTGAATCTGATTAGCCTTATAAGTGTCTACAAACCATTCAATAGGCACTGGCATGTGATAAACAACTTTCTCCTGATCACACAACCAATTTATTATCAAGATTGTCATTCCACTAAATAGCTAATAAACAAGCAATTCCAACCCACGCACAATAATATTTTAAGCAATAACATATTTCTGATTCCAACAGAGTGTCCGTAGTACTCCAGGGCACAGCCCAGACTGGCTCATCAGCAGGACTTGGAAGGGTAGACCAGTCACTAGGGATAAGGATTCTTCCTACTCTGCTCTTGTTAACCCTGCAATTCATAGCCCTTATCAACAGAATAGTCCTAGCTGGACAAGCAGTGAGAAAGCTTGCCAGACAATGCTTTCATTGGAAAGCTACATGGTTTTAACTGGTTAAACTACAGTAATACCCCAACACACACGTCAATAAGGAAACTTTGTAAGGAAACTTTACTTTAATTATAAAGTAGTGTGCACACAATTTGGATGTTAAACAATTATTCCTTTCTTATAGTTCCACAGTCAACGATTAGACAAAGAGCAGAGACCGACTACCACAAGAATGGGAATGATCAGGTTATTAGAGAATTCAGTATTGATCCTTTATCTATCCCTAGGAGTGCAGCAGGGAGTTGTCCGATCTGCATCTCACTAACACAGCTAAAACACCCTCAATTATACTCAAAATCTCAATCACATTTGCGCATGGGTTAGCAATGTTCCCACCACAGGAATAGTCCAGACCTGCAGATACATTAGAATATACAGCACAGAAACAGGGCGCGTTTCGCCCCACAAAATATACAGTCAATTCACTTTACAGTATATTCTGTGAACGCTTTTAGACGTCTAGAAGGCTGAAAAGCGCTATATCAAATGCAAGGATTATTATTATATGTTATTATATCGGCCCAACTGGTCTATGCCGGTGTTTATGCCCACATGAACCTCCTCCTGCCCTTCCTCAACTAAGCCTTCAAGCATAAACCTTCTATTCTTTTTCCCTCATGTACCTATCTAGATTTCCCTTAAATACATTTATGCTATTTGCCTCAACAACTCCTTGTGGTTCAGGATGTTCCACATTCCCACTACTCTCTGTGTGAAGAAATTTCTTCTAACTTCCCTATTTGATCAATTTGGGACTATTTTATATTGATGGCCCCTGGTTTTGGTCTCCCCCACAAGTGGAAACACCTTCCCTGCATCTACCCTATCAAAACCTTTCATAATTTTAAAGACCTCTATCAGGTCACCCCTTACCCTTCTCTTTTCAAGAGAAAAGAGTCCCAAGCATGTTCAGCCTTTCCTGATAGATATAACCTCTCAGTTCTGGGATCAATCCTTGTGAATCTCCTTTGCACCCTCTCCAGTGCCTCTACATCCCTTCTGTAATGTGGGGACCAGAACTGCACACAGTATTAGATGATAAGGGGAGCAAGCCACATTCCTGTCCTGGTTCTATTGCTTTGTACAATAACAAGTGGTACGTAGCCACCCTATGTAATTCCAGTTTCTTATTTTTATCGCTTTACATGGTTGGCATTAACTCTTTCCTTACGGGATCCCCAAGCTTTGGCTCTTGCCAGTTTGCACCTAATACTTTGCAGAACTAGATAAGCAGGATGTGCGATTCCAGGGAAAAAGTGTGTATTCCATTCCAATACCATGGGAAGGGTGACACCAGGACACAGGTGGGAGATAGATTTGTGGTAAACAGAGAAGATGGCTGCATGAGGCAGAGGTCTTTCCCAAGGCGTCATTCCACATGGTGGGGGTAGGCTCAGATGCATTTTTATTGGAGCTTCTGGATCAAGCAGTTGTTATCCCAACAAGCAGGTGGGTGACATGAGATGTGGATCCCTTCTGTCTCATGAGATGCTCTGCATCGCTTCACTACACTGAAGGCAGATCTGATAAAGACTGATGAGGAGATTCTGAGGCAGCGATTTGGATGGCCTGATCACGCTGAGGGGCCAGGATTGGCTTGCAATGTGTCATAGAGGGCCTGACTGTGCTTGGGTTGGTTGTGGTCCATATGGGCAGCGCTCGCTTTGTCAGAATTGGCTATACTTGTGCTTGTATTGACTGAGCTGTGTGGTAAGGTGGGGGATGGGATTGACTTGTCCCACACATTGGCTGTGGGCATTGGGCAACTTGGTGTGGGCTGGGCAGGGCTGTGGGCAGAGCCAGGGCAGGGGTTGTGGGCAGAGCCAGGGCAGGGGTTGTGGGCAGGGGATTGCAGTGACTCAGGATCGAGTGTCACCATTGGCTGCCTCAAAGCACCCAACTAAGGTGTGAAGAGGCGGGCTCTGATTGGCTGGGCTTGGGTTGAGTGTGATTGCACTGATGATAAGGGAGTGACATTTGTGGGGCACTGCTGTGCGCAATTGGCTGCCGCGTTTCGCCCCCAAAATATACAGTCATTTCACTTTACAGCATATTCTGTGAAGCGCTTTAAGGCGTCTCGAAGACGTGATAAGGCGCTGTATCAAATGCGAGGATTATTGTTATTATTATTGGCTTGGGGCGGGAAGAGCTGGGATTGGCTGGGGGGGGGAGGAGCTGCGATTGGCTGAGGGGGACGGAGGAGCTGCGATTGGCTGAGGGCGGGAGGAGCTGCGATTGGCTGGGGGGAAAGGAGCTGTGATTGGCTGGGAGGGCGAGAAGAGCTGCGATTGGCTGGGGGGCGGGAGGAGCTGCGATTGGTTGGGGCGGAAGGAGCTATGATTGGCTGGGGCGCGGGAGGAGCTGTGATTGGTTGAGGGCGGGGGAGCTGTGATTGGTTGAGGGTGGGAGGAGCTGTGATTGGCTGGGGGGGTGGGAGGAGCTGTGATTGGCTGGGGGCGGGAGGAGCTGTGATTGGCTGGGGGCGGGGCTGGTTTTGGCGGGATGGTCGCTGCGCGCGGCGTCGCCAGCAGCAGTTGGTGTCGCGAGCGGCCGGAGTCAGTCAGTCAGTCAGTGAGGAGACCGCTGCACAGCCAGAACTTCAGCCACAGCCACACAGCGCCTCAGACACCACACACCCAGAGCTACAGCCATGGGAATTCAGGGCGGCATGAAGTGCATCAAATACCTGCTCTTCGTCTTCAACTTCCTCTTCTGGGTAAGTGGCCGCTCACAGCGCCCCGACACCCGCCTCACCCCGACACCCGCCTCACCCCGACACCCGCCTCACCCCGACACCCGCCTCACCCCGACACCCGCCTCACAGCGCCCCGACACCCGCTCACCCCGACACCCGCCTCACCCCGACACCCGCCTCACCCCGACACCCGCCTCACCCCGACACCCGCCTCACCCCGACACCGCCTCACCCGACACCCGCCTCACCCCGACACCCGCCTCACAGCGCCCCGACACCCGCCTCACCCCGACCCGCCTCACCCCGACACCCGCCTCACCCCGACACCCGCCTCACCCCGACAGCCCGAGCCCTCGCTCTGACACTATAACAGTCTCTCCCCCTCTCTCTATAACAGTCTCTCTCTCTGACACTGTAACAGTCTCTCCCTCTCTCTCTGACACTATAACAGTCTCTCCCCCTCTCTCTATAACAGTCTCTCTCTCTCTCTCTGACACTGTAACAGTCTCTCTCTCTGACACTGTAACAGTCTCTCCCCCTCTCTCTATAACAGTCTCTCTCTCTCTCTCTGACACTGTAACAGTCTCTCTCTCTGACACTGTAACAGTCTCTCCCCTCTCTCTATAACGCATATAGCGCATTGTCAAGTCCATGGCCTCATTTGAATTGTATTATACTTAAAGTCTGTATGCAGGAGA
>NW_024704758.1:3453812-3621201 GCF_018977255.1 Callorhinchus milii | reverse complement strand
TGCACTATCTGGAACACACCTGGTTTGTTTTATATTCATTAGCATTTGATACAACAACTTTAACATCGAAACCCCTCATATCGCTTCACAGGCAAATAGCGATCGCATATTTATAGACAAACTTGCCAATTTCCACATAACAAAGTCCCACAAACAAAGTGCCACGAGCAATTATCTTCAGGATGAGGTCTGTTTGCAAAGTGTTTCACCGGATCTTCAATGTCCACCTGAACAGACTGGACCTCACTTTGACATCATCCAAAGTTCAGCACTTCCAACAATGCTGCATGTTCTCAGTCCTGTGCTGCAGTGAGTTCAGTCCTGGACCTCAACGTCCCAGCCTGAGGTTCTAACCCACCATCTTCTGACCTGGAGGCCAGACTGTTACCAACTGAGCCAGGCTGGCCGATAACACTGGTCAGAATGCTATTAAAGTAGCAGGACATTCTGTGATGGTGAGACACTGGGATCGGATGTACAGTGCTATAGGACTGCTTCAGGTATAGAACTGATACTGACTTACAAGAGAGCATCTTATGCAGGCTGAAAAAAAGCATCATGAATTTCACCATTATCAAGTGCAGTTGGTGCAAAATCCTTTTCAGTGATAAATACTGTCAGCACTTACTACTAATGTAGGTTCAAACCCCAGCCTGGACTTAGAGCGCCTGGTTTATAGACTGACACTCCAGTGCAATCCTGGGTGGGGGTGTGAGGGGCTGAGGCTGCATTGTCAGAGGTGCTGCCTTTCAAATGTGGCATCAAACAGGTTCCATCTGCTGTGTTCAGATGGTCAGTAAAATCCTGTGACACTATTTGGAAAAGAGAAGGGACCTTAATGTGCACAAGTAACTGCTGCATGAGCTATCATGAACAAGTGATAGGTTCCAATAACATGTAAATCCTTTCTCTTTGTAATAATTACCAACTTCATCTCAACATTTCAGCATTGAGCCCAGATGGTACACTGGGATAGAGACTGAGTTAGAGATTGGATGGTACAGTGGGTTAAAGACTGAATGATAAAGAATTTTCCATGATGCTGACTGTAGTACTATGAGCTAAGATGATGTGGAAATTGGGGTCTTTGGTGGAGTTCTGGGGGAATAAGGGAGCGGAAAGTTGCTTTGTATCGATGGTAACTGCCTGAATATTCATGGCACCAGGGACCAGTTAATGGTTTGTGATCCTCTAATCGATTAATCAAATTCGGCCACAAAGTGGTGTGGCCACTTCACTCCAGTGCCAGTCTAATCTGCATTAACTCAGCAATTTGATTCCAAGGGTATATGGGTTGTTCCTAATAAGCAGGATAATACAGCCTAAATCATTTACTTTCAGTCGTCTCTTCACATCATCGATTACACAAAGTTTTCCTTCATAAAATCTTGTTTGTTATTCTCGACCCAACAACACATTAGGATTTTTAATCTGATGAAAGGTCATTGACCTGAAACGTTAACTCGTTTTCCTCTCTCCATAGATGCTGCCTGACCTGCTGAGTGTTCCCAGCGACTCCTGTTTCATTTCAGATTTCCAGCATCTGCAGTATGTTGCCTTTTTTTTAATCTGTTGTTTTCCAAAATGGACACAAGTGGGTGAGAATGCAGAGCATTTTACATCATTAATAACTCCCCTTCCTCTCCCCCCATCGCAGCTCAATGTCTGTCTTAGTGTGTGAGCCTCTAGCTGCCCATCAGGGCTTTGAGCTCATAGTGTAGACTGATGCTCCAGTGCAGTGCATAGTTGTCATAGAGATCGCGTGACACAATAGGTAAAGAAAAGAGAGTTTGTCCTGGCCGACAATCCCCAGATAAGTTGGCCACTCACTTCACAGCAGTTTGCAGTGTGTGAAATGGCTGCTGCATTTGCCTACAGTCACTTTACATGAATGTCTGTAAAGTGTTTGAAGCTGGTCTGACACTTAAAACCTCTTTCCCTACAATACAGCAAATTAACAGCATCCAGAACGGAACAGTCAGCTGTACCTTGGTCAGAGATTATATCACACGTAACACACTCAAACTGTAATACACAGGGACCAGAAGATAACATAACCACAGGGGAGCCATTCAGTCTATAGTGCCTGTCTGACAGTTTATTACATTATAATAATGATAATCTTAACATTTGATACAGCACCTTTTACATCAGGAGGATGTCCCAAAATGCCTCATAGGAATCACTAAAGTTTTTTTTAGGCAAAAAAGGGTGTGTGGGAAATGAGACTAAAAGATCCGCCGTGACCTAATAAAGTGACTCAATGGACAGAATGGCCTCCTAGGTTCTCAGTGTAACTGTCTTGTTTCAGCTACCTTGAGTAAAGGGCACAGTGTTAACCAACCACCAGCTGTTGCATTAACACACTGTTTAGGTGCAAAGCGGTGTAAGACATGGTTGTATGTGCAAGGCAGCTCACTTGCAGCATCACGTTATGTAAGGCCCAGCCCCGACCCGGGCACACAGGAGAGCTTCATAGTGGCAACATTTCATTGCACAGGAACTGCCTTCACATGTTTCACCCATCACAACTCTACTCCCTTCCCGCACGCCCCACTGGAGAGATTAATGAGGGCAGGCCCTCAGGACAAAGGAGTGTCACGTGTGACGGAAGATTCCAGAAGCTGCAGAGCTGCAGAAGGTTTGTCCGGGAACCTGGAAGGGCAGCCTCGCCGTCAGGCTGGTTACATATCGAGGAGGGTTTGAAAACCTTGTGATATCTTTAATATCTTACATTAAAATTACAGGAAAGGTTTAGTATTAAATTAGACAAATGTCCTGAACCACTGTTGTCTGAAGCAACGGTTGGATTTTCAGTGACCATCGACTCAAAATTCCACCTGATGTTAGCCTTAAGATCGTCTTGTCTTGAAATTTCAGCTGGCGCAGAATAGAGGAAAATTCTTCACTTCAGGCTTAACTTGGAGCTGGTTTCTTGTCAATGTGGATGTTGGGTGTGGACAGAATTGCTTATAAAATAGTTACTATACTTAATTTTAAAATCCTATGAAATTCTTTGAGTTGTCCTCCCATCGCCATTTATCATTCGGCCTTCACAATCTCTGCCCCTACCCTCTAGAACTCCATTCTGCAGTCCCTATACCTCGCACCTTCCCTTGCTTCCTTGAAGACCCGCCTTAAGACCCTCCTCTTCGACTGGTTTCTGTCACCCACCTACTCCTGCCTTCCCCCTCCCTCCAACCCTTCTGATCCCAACCACCAGCTCGGGTACGGATCCTGATTGTCCAGCACCTTGGGATGTCCTCCTGACATGAAAGGCGCTAGTGGTGTTTTATCAAATGTAAGGATCATAGCCTTGAGCTTGCCTTGTGATTCCTTGCCTGACCCAGCGACCGACCTACAACCTGCCCACACTGACTGTCGGCGCCAGCTCAGAGCTGTACCCAGCAGCAAGATGAGAAATGCAGAATGGGAAAGCAGAATGAACTGTGGCTGTCATCTCTAACAGTGCTCATTTCTCTAATCACAGGATCTCACACTGGACGTGTCAGTGATTTTTGATACAAGGACGAACAATTCTCAATTGTAAAATTCTTAGCTCAACTGCACGCAGTCAAGGACACCGGTAGTTGTCTCTGAAAGTGACAGGATCCAGAACTCCCACAGAATGCAGGTCTAAATCACCAGTTCATAAATGGATCCCAGGAGCGGGGAACATAGGAACAGGAGTCGGCCAATCAGCCCCTCAAGCCTATTTTGCCATTCTATTAGATCTTGGGTGATCTGTACCTCAACTTCAATTGCCCACCCTTACCCCATATTCCATAATACCCTGACCTAACAAAAATCTGTCCACCTCAGTCTTGAAAATTTGAATGGATCCAACAATCACAGCCTTTTGGGGATCTCAAAGCACTTCACAGCCATAAAGTGTGAAGGGAGTTTCTCTCTCCCGGTGTCCTGGCCAACAACCTCCAGATAAACTGATCATTCACTTCATGATTGTTTGTGGAACATTACAAAATTGGCTGCTGCATTCACCTACAAAATATACAGTCACAGCACTTGATAGCAATTCTCAGCGGCGGCTTTGAGAAGTGTTTCAGTGTTCTGAAATGGACTATATGGTCTTATTATATTCTTATTATATTATTACAGAGTATATTATAATAATAATAATATTAATAATAAGCCTTGCATTTGACATAGCGCCTTATCACATCTCAAAGCACTTCACAGGATATACTGTAAAGTGGATTCATTGAATATGTTGTGGATGGAAAAAACAAAATTCATTATATAAATTATATATTTTACATTGATTATATCATACGCAGAGACATTCGGGGCTACGAGAGCAGGGCTGTTTCTCTCTGTGAGTGGCTGAAGCTCGGCTTGGCTCTGGCAGCTTGTCTGTGCTATGTGAAGTGTGAAAGTTGAGGCGTTTTGCACTGAGCGCCAGAGTGAACATAAAGAGGTTTTGCACATCAGCCCCAGATCCTGCAAACAAAACAGGATCCGCTACACTCCCCGAGGAGACGGGCTAATTGTGTATAATTAGGATCCTGAGGAAGCACTGACTCATCCACTCACAGCTGAACGTTTCTCCTCTCACTGCATGCTTCACATCAATACTAAACCAACACTCACATCCTCAAGCCGAAAGGTATGTCAGCATTTATGCTGACCGGCGGAATAACTAATTACATTTCCCTCTGGAAGCACCGTCACTGTATCTTCAACTCTGTCCCAGTGCTGTACATTGCCTGGCATTGTACACTACCTGGCACTGCCACTGTACCCTGACTGGCACTGACATTGCACACTGCCTGGCACTGACCTGGACACTGTGCACTGTCCTGGCACTAACATTCTGTCACAGAATCTCATGCAGTTTCACAGCACACACGTGAGACACACTTATCTTATGTGAGAAGTGTGAGTGTCAGTGTGAGGAGTGTATGACTGTGTGTGTATGTGTGTGTTTGTCCGCGTGTGTGTGAATATGAAGTGCTCACAATTGGACAGTTTAACAGCTGAGCTGTGATAGGAGAGCCCAGAAATGGGGAGTGGGGCAGTGGGGAGCAGAGCAGTGGAGAGTGGGGCAGTGGGGAGCAGAGCAGTGGAGAGTGGGGCAGTGGGGGGGTGGGCAGTGGGGGCAGTGGAGGCAGTGGGGGGAGTGGGGCAGTGTGGGGGGGAGGGGCGGTGCAATGGGGGGAGCTGAGCAGGCTGGAGCCTGTGGCTGGGCTGGGGGCTGGGAGAGGTGAGGAATGATAATAAACATTCGCTGTGCTCTGACCCACATTCACACACAAGTACAGAGAAAAAGCACAAAGCACGACATCCTCAGCGCAGGGAGGCTTCTGCTGCCATGGTAACCGTCTTCTTAGCTCTTTCTGGTCCATTCATTCCTGATCATCCAAAGATGCAATATCACAATCCATAGACTCTCAGTGTACGTGTCAGTGTGGGGAGTGTGGGTGTCAGTGTGGGGAGTGTGGGTGTCAGTGTGGGGAGTGTGGGTGTCAGTGTGGGGAGTGTGGGTGTCAGTGTGGGGAGTGTGGGTGTCAGTGTGGGGAGTGTGGGTGTCAGTGTGGGTGTCAGTGTGGGTGTCTGTGGGAAGTATGGGTGATAGTGTGGGTTTCAGTGTGGGGAGTGTGTGGGGAGTGTGGATGTCAGTGTGGGTGTCAGTGTGGGTGTCAGTGTGGGGAGTGTGGGTGTCAGTGTGGGGAGTGTGGATGTTAGTGTGAGTGTCAGGCCTTGGTCAGACCTGTCGGCAAGAGGGAAGCTATACTCCCATCAACATCTTCTCTCCTACGGGTCTGAATACCTCAACCTCCTCCCTGGGTTCTCCTTCACACTTACAGAACCCTTCTGCAACTTAGGCGTCAGGTTCAATCCCCAGTTTTCCTTTCTACACTACATCCGTTTCCTGACCAGGAACATTTTTGTCCGCCTCTGACACGTTTCCCACCTCCGTCTGTACCTCACAACCAACGCATACGAAACCCTCGTCCACATCTTCGTCACTTCCCGGCTGGACTATTCCAATGGCCTCCTCACTGGTCTCCCCAGTTCCACCATACACAAAATTCAATTAATCCAAAACTCCACTGCCCGGATTCTCACCCACACTAAACTCCGTACCCCCATCACACCGGTCCTTGCCAGGCTCCACTGGCTCCCAATCACCAAACGGATCCATTTCAAGATGCTTTCACTCGTTTTCAAATCCCTTTATGCCCCGGCACCTCCTGACCTCTCCGACCTGCTTACCCCCACTCCACCACCCGCTGCTTCTGCTCAGCTGGCTCCGGCCTCCTGTTTGTTACTCGTCCCCTCTATTCCACCATTGGTGGCCGTGCCTTCAGCCGCTACATAACTCTGGAACTCTCTTCTCAATACGTCTGCCTTGCCCCCTCCCTCCCAATCCCACCTAAAGACCTTTTTTTTTTGATCATGTTTACGGTCACCTCGCCTCTCCCAGACAGTGATGGCTGAGAGAGGCTGAACAACATTGAGCCAGGGAGAGTTGTAGGCAGAGCTTCTCCGACAGAGGAAGTGGGTTTGACAGACTGATGGGGAAAATAATTGGAATAATGCACAACATAATGCAATAGGAAAGCATTGCGGCACATCCCATTAGATCTTTAGAAAGACATTGTCAGACATCGTGACATGGGTTCCTTGGCAGTAATGAAGCCTGGTCCCAGTGACAAGGAGTGCAATTGGTCCTGTGGGAGTGATCAACCTTCCTACCCCCAGCCTCTGAAACTCCATTCCGGAATCCTTCTGCTTCACCCCTCCCTTGCCTCTTTCAAGGCCCGCCTCAAGACCATCCTATTTGACCATGTCTTTGTCCACCCTCAGACCCCCCACTACCCTTCACCCTTCTTGTTTCCAACCCCCAGCTCAGGTGAAACCCTTCATTGTCCAAGGCCTTGGGACTTCCTTCCGACGTGAAAGGTGCTGTACAAATGTAATTTGTTGGCATTGTTGTTGTATCAGGAGTCTGTCTGCAGAATGAAGAATGTGAGAGGTATCCTCGTCTTTTAAGAATTGAAATAGGAGAAATAAGAGAGATACAATACACTTCACGGTAAATCCTGTGATGTTTCGAGTCATCCTCCTGAGATGAAAGGCTCTGTATTTCAATTCTTAAAAGGCACAGATTCCTGGACCATATGACTTGCAAGTGACATTGGTCGCGAACACAAAACCTTCTGACTTAAAGGCAAAAGTGCTACCCTAAAGCAAGGCTGACATACCTCAGCTCTGGTGCAAAGAAAGCTTCCACATTTCCACTCTTATTGTAATAATATTATTATTATTAATAATAATAATTATTATAATATTAATTATAATATTATAATTAATATTATTATAATATTGTTATAATATTATATTATTATAATATTATAATAATAATTGTTACAATATTATTATTGTAAGGATGCTGCAATGATCTGACCGAGATAACAAACAACAATCCTTCTAGGAACCCGATTGCACATCAAAGAGAGATTGATCACATCAAAAAGTCTCAAAGTACTCAACAGAATTTTTCTGTACAGTGTATTGATAGGTGAACGCGGAAGCCAATTTATACATATTAATGTCCCACAAACAGCCAAGAAGTGAATGCGCAATTTTATCTGGGGGGTGGTTGGCCAAAACACCAGGAGAAATTCCCTTCGCTTTCCAAACAGATGGGATCTTTAATGTCCATTCAAATAGGCAGACAGAACATCAGTTTAATGGTGCATCTGACGGATGGCAGTTCTGTCATTCGAGTTGCACTGGAGGCAATCACGGTGAGTTTACAATCCCTGACATGGCGTTTAATCCACAACTTTCCAACTCAGAGACAAAAGTATGAGCGACTAAGCCAGGCTAAGAGTCGAGAAAGCTCTTGGGATTAACTGATAGAAAGTTATAAGGGATCATGCAAACAGTGAGGAGGAGCTGGCAAAGATATCTGAGGCCATCTCCCCTCTAGAGAGCATGATTACAATGAGGAATACAACTTAAAGGGAATCAGTTCTAAGATGCTCCTGTATTTTTAGCCAAAATTGTGAACTTTGCAAATATTTTGCCAGCAGAAGGGATGTACACCCTCGGTGGTTACACAATCCTGCAAGAGGAAAGCTGCTGAGAAGGTCAAAGCTGGTAACCATATCCGAGGGGGGCGAGGGGGTGGCGCTCGACCAGGCAGAGGAGATCCACAGGGAGGGGAGTGGGCCAGACTGGCTGATGGTGTTGGGGATGGAGCCAGTGGTTCTGGGGAATCCAATTATAGAACGCAGGTTTGATTACACAACATCCCCCTGTCTACACCAGTCACAGTGGGGCTCAGATCCCAGGACATGCTCAAATACACATGCTCAGTACATTAAGTGGAGTTCTGTAGCTCAGTGGTCAGAGCACTTGCCTCGCAAGCGAGAGGACCAGGGTTTGATTCCCGGATAGGGTGAAAGGTTGGGTATGTTTCCTTACTTGACACGACTCTGTTTACCCCGCAGTAAGTAGGAACCCAGTTGTTAGTTGATTGGCGGATTGTTTTTCCAGAGGAAATAATCCATTCAAAAAAAAATAATAATAATAATTTAGTCACTCAATCTACGACTGTTTGTGGGATACTGCTGTGTGCAATCGGGTTCCTAAAGCATTATCATTCAGGGAACATGTAATGCTCACTCAGTGAACTAACTCCCTGTAAGAGTAGTGCCCACAACTCCGCACACCACTCTCACTGACTGCACCCAAGAGGTTGATCCCAGGCAATACCTGTAAACCCAGCCCTAACTAGTCCACCCAACCCCAATTCAGTTTACTGCCTTCCATTCTAGTGCAAGCCAACTACATTCAACCTAACTCAGTGAACCTCAGCCTAACACAAGTCAACCCAACCTATCCCAACCCAATCCAGCCCAACCCAATCTAACCCAGTCCAATCCAGCCAAACTGGTCTAACCCAGCACATCCCTAATTCCGGAAAGTATTATGCCAGTGTAGTGCTGTATGGTTGGAGGAGCCTTCCATCAGAGGACCTTTCTGTGCCTATTCAGAATTATTTCATGGCTGTTTATGGAACATTACACATTGAGCTTTGAGATGCTTTAAGCACTCCAAGATGCTATCCTGGGTGAAGGGCTCTACATAAATGCACATTGTTGTTTTGAAGTGATAAGTAGCTATTAATCTTATATTTGGCAGATTGATTAATATATTTATAGTAAGTCTATTTATAAGACAAGGTGGAATTTGAACCTATGGTTCTTATTTCTTTCTGTGTCTCTGAAGGCAAGAACAATGTGATGTTTCCTAACAGATTTAATGTGCTAAATGTGGAATAGATTAGGAAAATGCCCTATTTGCACAAATCTCAGCCATGTGGTGGTGTCTCTCTCAGGGTCGTTGTGTTTCAGGTCTCCCCTGGTAAGTACCTCGGCATTGCCCATGTGTCTGCATTCTTGTCTCTACATAATGTCAGCACGGTGACTGCTCTCCGTTGTGTAACCAGGGCAACCATTGGGTTTCTCCCTACTATCTCTGGACGGCTTGGCTGTGAAGACATTAGCTAGAAGGTGTGGATCTCTACCTAGCATTGAAACACAATTTGCCACCTTTAATGCCCTCCCTCCTTTGCTTCTACAGCAATAAACACAGCTTTTCTGCTCCCGGAATAAGCCACAATTATGTAAAGACAATCTTCTCGCTTGGACAGAGGAGTTGCTCCTGTTTCATCCTGGGGTAAGGCCATCTTCAGGGACCCTAGGTGATAGATGACTGCCCAGGGCCAATGCCTCAGTCAATGGGTTTCAGCTTAAATGCTCAGCAATAAATGTTACTGTCACCTATGACCTATGTATTGGCTGATCCCCACCAGTCTCTCTCTCTCTCTCTCTCTCTCTCTCTCTCTCTCTCTATTTTTTTTACATATTGTTGGGGCTTTAAAGTCACAGTCGGGGCTGCTGTCCTTTGGAGGAGCTATCAAGCTTAAGTCCTGTCCATGCCTCTTCAAGTACACCCTGTCTCACTCGAAATGTTGTGAAACCCTTATCCACCTGATTGTCAGCTCCTGGCTGGTCTTTACACTCCCCTCACTGGGCTCCCTCACTCCACCATTCATAAACCTCAACTCACCAAACCTCCAGCCCCACATCCTCACCAGCCTCCACACACCCATCACCCCAGGCCTCACCATGCTCCTCCACCTGTCTCTCAACAGATTGATTTCAAAGTCCTCACTTTTTATAAATCTCTTCATGGCCATTCACTTCCTTATCTCTGCGATCTCCTTCTACTTCACTCCTCTGCTCACCTCCCTCTGCTCCACTCCAGGCTTGCGAGGTATCCTTCGCCATTACCATTGGTGGCCGAGCTTTCCAATTCTCCACCCCTACCCTCTGAAAGTCTCTCCCTCCTCCTCCATCTCACCCCCTCCCTGTTTGTATTTAAATCCTGTCTTAAAACGTTAATGGGCTTGTGGAGAAAGAGAGAGAGAGAGTGGGGCTGCAGTTGGGAATAGAGTGAGTGGGACTGAGAGCATGGCTGAGGGAAGGGGTGTCTGCATTGATGGTGAAGTGTGGCCATGGCTGGGTTCCTGGGTGGGGTGGATTTAGTGAAGGAAATCAGTGTTTTGACACCACAAACGATGTGGGTGCTGGATTCTGCTGCAATATGTACTTGACTTGGGTATAATTTTATGATGTGACTGAGAGCAATTTCCATACAGTAGAATTTGATAGTAACAACAAGCTGAATTATTAATTTGTCCGCAGTCTCTCCTTCATGTCTCCACTTTGGCTTCACCTTCAGCTCACGAGTGCTCAGTTCACTCCTTCCCCTCTCTGTTTAAAGGGACATCCCCAACCCCACACATACGTAATGTCCTGGCCAACAATGCCTAGAATAAAATTGGTCACTCACTCTGAAGCTGTTTATGGAACAAACTATGCACAAACTGACTGGGACGTTTCACCCGCAAAATACACAGTCACTACAATTTACATGTATCCTGTGAAGCACTTTGAGACGTCTCGATGACATGATAAGGCGCTGCATGAAATGCAGGAATTGTTATAGAAGGTGTACAATGTTTGGTTTCACTTGTTTGGGGAGCAGGCCAGTAGTTACATCCGTGTCACACACATCATAGAATCATAGAATTATACAGAACAGCAGGAGGCCATTTGGCCCATCATATCAGTGCCGGCTCTTTGAAAAGAGCTATCCAAATCAATCCCACTCCCCCGCGCTCTCCCCATTGCCCTGCAAACTTGTCCTCCCCAAACTTCTCTCTTAAAAATTGTTATCGAATCGGCTTCCACTATCCTTTCAGACAATACATTCCAGATCCGAACAACTAGCTGTGTAAAAAAAAATCTCACCTACACATGTCATGTCTTCCATGTAGCTGATGTCATTCTGTGTTTACCAGAAGCCGAGATAGGATGTCCCTTTAACACCCATACATCCTCCTCAGCATAGTCCTGACGTTTGTCAGGCTCATCCCAGGATTAAGCACAAAATATACTTTGATCTAGCGCCTGTAACGTCAAAAAGCTCTTCACTGGGAATAACTATCAAGCGTAACTCTTATAGGTAAAACAATTTGCACCCTTCCCCATTCCCACCCTAGGATTCACAAACAGCCATGAAGTGAGTGAGTGATTTTATTTTGGGGGGATTGTTGGTCAGGACAGTGGGAGAGAAAAACTCCCTTCTCTTTTCGAACAGTGCCATAGGATCTTTAAGGGCCACCTGAAAAAGCAGACAGCACTCCCTGGTGGGCAACACAACTCAGCATGAAATGCATGAGAGCATTGCCACCATCTTCCTGCCACAGCTCGGACACACATCCCTTCCCAATGAGTGCTGGTTCCACCAATTGGAGTTGCGGAGCTTGAGAAGAGGCTGCTTGTCTCTCCGCAAACCAATCAATGTGGATTCCAGGCACTGGATGTACGAACATGTATTCACAAATTCACTCCAAGTAACGCCTTCCAGTAGCTGTCGCCCCAAGCCTCAGAGTTTTCTCATCAGCCGTATGGCTGACATCTGCCTTCAGCATGGTGGGAGGACCCCTCCAGGACAGCTTGTGACATGCTAGCCACCTTGATGTTCTCGAGGTTCAAGTCCAGTGCTGTGTATCAGGTTTCCTCAGCACCAGCTGCTTAATCCATGTCCTCATGTGAGGGGCTTTGGCAAATAGACGAGCCCACTGTGAAGCCAACTCCACCTCCAGAGTGCTTAGTGACAGACCAATGTAGGCCTCCCTTTCTGTACCCGCTTCTCGAGTTTGCCACAAATCCACCTCACTGCTTGATCCTGGACTTTGCAAATGGGTCGGAGGAAGCCTCTCCATTGCAACCCCAGGAGCTCAGATCGATAAAGGAGGACTGTTTGCACAAAGGTCTAAATGCTCCATTGTGCCCTTGCTGTCTTTGAAGAGAGACGAGCATGACCAGAGTGCCCTTCTCAACCCGGTCCTTCAGGACAGTGCCTGGGTGTCGACCACAACACCCAGGTACTGATAGGAATCAACAATTGGAACTGATGCCCCTTGTATTTTCCAATCAATACCCTCTATGTCTTCTATTGAGCTGTATAGAACCATGATTCCACACCTGGAGGCATCCACCACCATGTCATGTTGGCCCAATGTTCAAGATAGTGAATACATTGCAAAAGGTCTCCAGGTGAGTCTGCCAGCAATACAATATCATCAGCAAACAGAAGTGCTGCAATCCTGTCAGAGAGGCCTGGAACATGTCTCAAAGCTCTTTCTAAGAAATTATCATGTGAAATGACTGTGTGCTTTGTATGCAAACCGGCAAGTAATTTTCACAATGATCCACAAACAGCCATGGTGTGAGTGATTAACTTTATTTGGGTGAACGTTGTCCAGGACACTGGGAGAGAGAAATTCCCTTCTCTTTTGCAATGGCATCTTTAACAGGCATAGATGGGCCCTTGGTTTAATGTTTCGTCTGAAGGATAGCATCTCTGGCAATGCACTACTTTGGAGTGTCAGTCTGGACTGTGAGCTCCAAGACACCACTGTGGGGAGTGAACCCCAAAACAAAGAATGATTCCAATTGAGCCACAAACTCAGACCTGATGTCAGTGCTGTTTGCACTCAAACAATTGAAACCAAACCAATAAAATACTATCACCAATGTGTGTTTCTCTCTCTTCCTCCATCTCCCTCTTTCTTCCCACCTGTCTCTATATATGTGCCTCTCTCTCTCTATCTCTTCACCAGATCAGTCTCTTCATTTGTCCTTCAAAGGCTCCACATTCATGGAATGCACCGCCACCTAGTGGGTCTGTCTCGACTCGACACATGGACATTTCTCTGTCTTTACTGCTTTTTCCTTCCACCCACCACCTCCCCACCTCCCCCCAGGTGCTGGCCTACGTGCTGCCACACACTGGCCTCCAGGGCCTCTCTCATGTGATCATTCTTCATCTCTGATCCATATTGACAATCAGGAGACAGCAAAGTCCCCCAAACAGCCCTGAGGTGAATGAGCAATTTTACCTGGAGGATTATCGGCCGGCAAACTGGGAGAAACCCCCTTCTCTTTTCCAATAATGACGCAGGATCTTTACCATTCACCGGAACACACTGTTGGCAGCTCGGACAATGCAGAGCTTTGTCTCTAACCCATGCTGTGGCTGACCTGGGAGTGTGGCCGGACAGTGAAGAAGGAGCTTTACTCTGTTTCTGACAGTGGAGTGGGAGTTTTACCCTGTCTCTAACCTGTGCAGTTGTTGACCTGGGAGTGTGGATGGAATGAGAAAATATTCAATTTCTCAGCACTAACACACCTCAGTTTAGGATCAAAGTAATTTATAAAAACAAGGAAATAGAGAGGTACATTTACAAAGAATATGTTCAAAGTCCGCTTGCTTTAATGCGGATTTGCTGTTAAAATGACAGCTGTAACCATCTAGAACATAATGTCTCCTCTTGTCCTACGATGGTTACCCGCTGTGTTTGAAGTCACATTCACTGACCCAGTTTCTGTGTTGTAGTGTAAGATTGCTGGAAGCATGTTAAGCTGGTGCTGCAGAGAACCCTCACACTGCGGAACCACTGAGTGCCAGCAATGTGTGCCGTGCTTTCACAATGGTTTGCCTGATCAGGACTGGGACTGGGAGCAGGAGGCAGCCAGCAAGATGGTGATGAAGCCTGTGAGATGCTTATCACACTCCCCAGAGCTCTTCTTCAACAATTCCAGCATTGACTTCATTCAGGCTTAACATGTTCAACCGGCAAATATCTCCCACATTGCAGAGCAAATAGATCATTGAGTGCTTGAGAAATTAAAGGAATACAGCAAGGTTTCAGTTGTGATCTATTGGAATTCCTCTCTCTGGGGTGAAATGGTTTGGGCATTGAAATTCTAAACAATGGGAATGGGTTTGGGCCATTGGGAGTGTGTGTGCAGTGGGAGTGAGTGGGAAGAGGTTTGGGCCAACAAATCGCAAAATAATTTATTTGACCGAATGTTTGTGATTTCCTGATGCTGTAATCATTTAGTTCTGAAGCTTCTAAAGGATTGCTGACTAACAGGATATAACTATAACCTGGTGGTTCTAAGAGTTCAAGATGAGATGTGTTTAGACCAGCTCAACAACACAACAAGATTCCATTTGTAGAGCGCCTTTCACGTCGGGAGGACGTCCCAAGGCGCTGTACAGTTGGGCCAGGACACGAGCAGGGGGAAAATGTTCAGGGTAAGCGGACGGAAGAGATGGAGTGAGGAGGGAATCGAGAGTCGAGAGGGGAGCTGAAGACACGGTCAAAGAGAAAGGTCATCAGACCGACCTTGAAGGAAGAAAGGGAGGAAGCAAGGCGAAGGCACTGGGGCATAGAGTTCCAAAGCCGAGGGCCTGAGAGGCTGAAGGCCCGGCCACCGATGGTAGGGCGGTTGGGGCGGGGATGTGGACAGACCGGAGCCAGAGGAACGGAGGGTATGGGCAGGTAAGTAGGGGGATAGTATGTCAGAGAGGTAGGAGGGAGCAAGGCCGTAATGGCCTTGTAGGCGAGGATGAGAATCTTGAATTCGATTCTCTGGGGAATGGGGAGCCAGTGGAGACGAGCGAGGGTGGGAGTGATGTGGTCACGAAGCCTGGTGCGGGACAGTACACGAGTTGCTGAGTTCTGAATGACCTGCAGCTTGTGGAGGGAGGTGCCGGGAAGGCCGGCGAGGAGAGATTTCCCATAGTCCAGCCTTGAGGTGATGAAGGCGTGGGCAGAGTTGAGGCGGCGTGAGGGGTGAGGCAGTGCCGTAGTCTGGCGATGTTTCGGAGGTGATGGAAGGCGGTGCCAGTTGTGGCGCGGATATGAGGAAGAAAGGACAGCTCAGGGTCGAAAAGAACACCGAGGTTCCTGACCGGCTTTGAGAGGTGGAGAGTGCAGCCATGGATGCTCATGGTGTCAGCGCCAGAGGTGCGGAGGCGCTGACGTGAGCCAATCGGGAGGGCCTCAGTTTTACGCATGTTGAGCTGAAGAAAGTTGTCTCTCGTCCAGGACTCGATGTACGAACAGGCAGGATATCAGGACATCGGGGGTCGTGGAGTTGAGTGTAGAGGAGGAAATGTAGAGTTGGGTGTCATCCGCATAAATGTGTAAGTTATCCACATGTCTGCGGATGATGTCACCAAGGTGATCATATAGAGGGTGAAGAGGAAGGGACCGAGGACAGAGCCCTGAGGGACACCGCACGAGACAATGCGGGGGCTGGAGGAAAAGCCGTTCGTGGAAACAACGTGAAGACGCTTGGAGAGGTACGACCTAAACCACTCAAGGACAGGGCCTTGAAAGTTGAGGTAGGAGGACAAGCGGTGGAGGAGGATAGCGTGATCGACCGTATCGAATGCTGCCGATAGGTCGAGGAGGACGAGGAGGCACAGGGAGCCCTGGTCGCAGATAGTCAGGATGTCATTGGTGACCTTAACCAGGGCGGTTTCTGTGCTATGGGCAGCACGTAAACACGACTGAAGGGGTTCGAATAATGAATGGGTGCAGAGGAAAGAGCGCAGCTGGGAGGCGACAACTCTTTCAAGGACCTTGGACAGGAAGGGGAGTTTGGAGATGGGCCGGTAGCTTGATAGCTTCGAAGCATCAAGGGGTGGGGGTTTCACAGTGGGAGTGTTGTTTGCACTATTTAAGGGAATGGGAACAGAGACAGAGTTGAGGGATAGGTTGATGATGTCTGTGAGATGTGGGGCAAGGAGGTGGAGCTGAGAGGTAAGGAGTGGAGTGGGGATGTTGTCAAGGGAGCAGGTGGTGGTTTTCAGGGACAGGATGAGTTTCGTGACAGAGGTTGGGGAAACGGGTTCGAAGTTGTGCAGAGCAGGATGGGTAGGAGTCGGAGTGTGGGAGGGAAGGGTTGGGAGATGGGTGGAAGTTGGAGCGGGAGTGACGGCGGAGCGGATTCCCTTGATTTTGGATTCAAGGAAATCCAGTATCTCCTCGCAGTGATAGTTGGAGGAGATGACCTGCGCGTGGTGGCGGGGGGGACGGAGAAGTCGGGTTGTGGTAGAAAACAGAAGCCTGGGGTTGTTCTTCGCCTCCAGGATTATCCTTGAGAAGAACGACGACTTGGCCGAGGCTGGAGTGGAGCGGTAGATTTTGAGGAGGTCCAGCCAGATTTGTCGGTGGACCGTTAGGCCAGATTTGAGCGCTATCTCAGCCCTTGTGGGCATGCACCTATCTTCACACAGCACTCACACGGCACTCACTGGCTATCTTACTCTGGCTGAGAAAAAAGTCCTTCAATTGCCCTTCAATTGCCCTGATACATGACAATGATGAACTTGACAATATATCTGATTGGAAACGTAGCACGACAGAGCCATTGAAAGGCATATTTCACTCAAAACTATTACCGCCCTGTACTGGACCCTTGATTTCCTTAATTATTAAATTGACATTTACAAATGTAATTTTGTTATTGTTGTTGACAAGTAATACAAAAGAGAGCCTCAATACACATGATTTACACTTGGTCTACCTATAGCTTACCTATGGTTTACCCCACAGAATGCGTTTGGCCACTGGCTGCAGTGAGGGTGGCAGAGAGGCTCAACCTAGCCCATGGCATCAGCAAGGATTGATCACAAGCAGCAAACACCAGCTGATTACTAACAGACTTGTGCCCCCTGAGTTCACAGCACGTTACAAATGATCAGCCACAAGCCAAGTAATCAGACATCTGCTCAGCAAACACCCTGCTGGTCTTTCATCACTGCCAACCGTGCAGAGCTGCACCAACATAGCGTCACAACACACAGCCAGACAGATACCCAGCCAGACATCCAGGAAGACATCCAGCTAGCCAGACAGACACCCAGACAGACAGACGGACAGCACTAACCAGAAGACGCTCAAACCACACAGCTAGATAGACAGACACCCAGACAGACAGGCAGCAGCCAGAGAGACTCTCAGATACCAGACAGACGGTAGAATGGAGTAAAGGGCTCCAGTGATGGGAGCGAGCATCAGCACAGACATGATGGAGAGAGCAGGGAATGGGATTAGAGAGCTCCAGTGGGCAGGGAGCCCAGGGTGCCCTGATTGCCGTTCCCGGTTGATGTGGTTTGTTTACAGTGTTAACGCCCAGTGCCGGCCTGCTCCGCTCTCACAGAACGGAAACCATGGCAACAGGAGTTAGAGACTTTGATGCATGAGTGTGGCAGAGAATTGGGTATGTTTACATCACAGGCATGCAGAGAGTGAGCAGTGAGAGAGAGAGCATGTGTGAGAGAAAGAAAGGGAAAATCGAGTGAAAGGGGGAGAGATAGTCAACAGAGAGTGAGCGTGATTGTGTATGTGTGAGAGAGAGAGACAGTGAGCAACAGAGAGGAGAGGAAGGGTAATCGAGGGAAAGAGGGAGGAAGATTGCAGAGTGGCAGGAGAGAGAGGGGGGATATTGAGAGATTGCGAGTGCAGAGGCGAGGCAAATGATCCCATTTTAGGTGAAATAACAACAACAACAAAATTACATTTGTATAGTACCTTTCACGTCGGAAGGACGTCTCAAGGCCTGGACTAACAGAGTTTTGGACCCGAGCATGGGGGTCGGAATTGGGGAGGGTGGAGGGCAGGGGGTGAAGCTGGGAGATCAAAAGCATGGTCGAAGAGGAGGGTCTTGAGGAGGCAAGGGAGGGGGGTGAGGCCAAGGGCCTGCAGGATGGAGTTCCAGAGGGTGGAAACAGAGTGGGTATGAAGGCCCGCCCACCAATAGTGGGGCAAGTGAGGTGGGGACGTGAAGCAGGCAGAGCCCGCTGAGCGAAGGGAGCGAGCAGGATGGTAGAGGGTTAGGAGGTCACAGAGGTTGGGGGAGCAAGACTGTGGAGGGCTTTGAAGGTGAGGACCAGGATCTTGAACTGTATACTCTGTGTGATGGGACACCAGTGGAGTCGGGCGGGATGGGGGTGATAGGTCACCGAGCCTAGTGAGGGAGAGGACACAGGCTGCAGAGTTCTGGATGATCTGCAACCTATGGAGGGAGGAATTGGGGAGGCCGACAAGCAATGAGTTTGCATAGTCAAGACTCAATGTAATGAAAGCATATGTGAGGGTTTTGGTGGCCTGTGGTGTGAGACAGTGGTGGAGCCGGGCGATGTTGTGGAGGTGGGGGAAGGCAGAGCGGGTTATGGCATAGATGTGGGGTAGAAAGGATAGTTGAGGGTCAAACAAGATGCCAAGGACTGGCTTAGCAAGGTGGAGTGTGCAACCATGGATGGTGATGCTGTCAGCCCCTAAGGTGAGGAGCCGTGATGGAATAGAGAACAAAACAGGTGTTTCTTAACTTGGATAAAATAATAAATAAAAATAGTGACTTTCGTGTCAGGAGGATATCTTGAAACACTTCAATAGATAAACTGTAAAGTGTAATGACTGTGTATTTTGTAGACAAATACAGCAGCCAATTTGCACACAATTTTTTTTTGAGGATTAGTTCCCCCGGGAAAGTGATCCAACAATCGACCATCGACTGGGCTCTTACTTACAGCTAGGCAAAGAGAGGCGTGTGGAGTAAGGAAATTTGCCAAAGGTTTTGCCCCGCCCAGGAATTGAACCTGGGTCCTCTCGCTTGCGAGGCGAGTTCTCTAACCATTACACTTCAGGACTCCACATATTGTTACTATACCCTTATTGTTACCATGATATGCTCTTGATCGTACAGTTCATTGACTTATTTTGTAATCACTTGACACCCAAAAATATTGAGCGCAAACAATCTATCCTTTATATCACAAGCTGCTGTTCTTGTCACCTATTAATAATAATAATCCTTACATTTGATATAGGGCTTTTCACGTCTTCTAGAGTCTCAAAGCGCCTCACAGAATAGACTGTAAAGTGAATAGCACTTTACAGTCTCAATACCGTGATGTGATTGTGGTTCTTCACTTAGTTCTTCACTCACAAGCAATTTGTTTAGCACACGTAAACAATAAGCAATAACATTTGCAATGATCACAATCCTTTAGAGTCTCGAAACCAAACTGAAGAGCTCCACAGATGGAAATTCCCGTTTATTGGGGGCATTTATTGGAATGGAATGCACACTCTCATCTTGCTTAGCTAATTCTAGACAGTATTAGGCACAGGTTGGCAAGAGCCAAGCCTTGAGGACTCCAGAGTGTGCCTTGGGGTAAATGCTGGAGTCTAACCAGCTAAAACTGCATAGCTTGCCATTGATGTCACCGTCTGGCAAGCTTTCCCGTTGCTTGCCAGCTAGGACTACACTACCCGTCAGAGCTTTGGCTTGCAGGGTTAACAGTAGTGTAGTGGGAAGAATCTCTATCCCCAGTGACTGGTCTGTCCCTCCTAGTTCCGCCGATGAGCCAAGAAGGTCCTTCGGCCCATGCACACCACAGCGCTAGTTCAGCTCCAAGGAAACTCTCTTATCTCTCCTCCAATAAGGCGGTTTGATATAGTCAATTAGAATAAATGATTTCCATTGGTCGGTAATTAGAGGGTATGAATTTAGAATGGTTAGAAAGTGAGAGAAGGTGGAGATTAGGAGAAATGTTTAACATGGAGTTAGGATGGCCAAAGCTCTGCTAGGTGTGATGGTATAGACAGGATCCAGATTAGCTTTCAAGAGGGAGCGAGATAGACATCCAGAGAGGAACCATCTCCGGGGGGGGGCGGAAATGGGGAAACACGGATAAATAGAACTGAATGGATTCCTCTTTGAAAGAGCATCCCAAATGCGATGGGCCAAACAGCTGTCTTCGGTACTGTAAATGTCTACGGTTCCGTACTAGGGCAGAGAGGGGAACGTGCTGTACTCATCATTCCCTTGGTCAAGCTCAGACACTCAACTGCTCCTCCTGGGACTCAGTCCTGCGAGAGGCGGTTGTCAGCATCAAGCCTCGCCACCTGCTGGCAAGTCCCGGCATCACCTCAGTCTAGAGCTGCTTACTCCAGACTGAGAACATCATTCTTCCCACTCAGCTCCTGTTAACCCCGTTAGCCAAAGCCCTACCAGATAGGGTGGCCCTAGCCAGACAAGTAGCGGGAAAGCTAGCGATATCAATGGCAAAGCTGTGTGGTTTTAAACTGATTAGACTCCAGCACACTCTGGCGTCCCCAAGCCTTGGCGTTTGCCAATCTGCACCTGATACGCTCCGGAATTAGGTCAGCAAGGTGCGTCCCAACAGTGAGAGAGTGCAAGTTCTCCATTTGGTATTGGATATTCTTAAACGTGGTGATGGGTTTCCGCATGTGTCAGACCACCCGGCTGGCCAAGCAGTATCAACAGTGGGACGGGGGTGTTAGTGGAATTGGTGGGTTGGGGGAGGGGGGGGGTGCGCAGTGGAGTGGGGATGTCAGTAGAGCAGGGGTCAGTGCAGCTGGTGGGATGGGGGGCAGTGGAGCCGACGGCTTCAGTGGTCCGGGGGCTCACAGTAAGGATGGTGTTAATCTCACAGTGAGGTCTCCTCGGCTGTATTCACTGACAGCCTTGCCCTGCCCTGTCTTTGATGTGTTTGTTGTTGTTTCTCCTATAAATATCTGTAATGACTTTTATATTTTTACTTTATAACAGACTGTTTTTATGTAGTTTATGTAATTAAGTTGGGCCTGACTGGATTAGCACCCAGTGACTGGCTAGAGCAGGGCTTGGCTGGGAGTGAGTGTTAGTTTGGGCTGGGGGTGACAGGTTGGGCTGGGGTTGACAGGCTGGGCTGGGGGGTGACAGGCTGGGTGGGGGGTGACAGGCTGGGCTGGGGTGACAGGTTGGGCTGGGGGTGACAGGCTGGGCTGGGGTGACAGGCTGGGCTGGGGGTGACAGGTTGGGCTGGGGGTGACAGGCTGGGCTGGGGGTGACAGGCTGGGCTGGGGGTGACAGGCTGGGCTGGGGGTGACAGGCTGGGCTGGGGGTGACAGGCTGGGTTGTGGGTGACAGGCTGGGCTGGGGGTGCAGGCTGGGCTGGGGGTGACAGGCTGGGCTGGGGGTGACAGGCTGGGCTGGGGGGTGACAGGCTGGGCTGGGGGTGACAGGCTGGGCTGGGGTGACAGGCTGGGCTGGGGGTGACAGGCTGGGCTGGGGGGTGACAGGCTGGGCTGGGGGTGACAGGCTGGGCTGGGGGGTGACAGGCTGGGCTGGGGGTGACAGGCTGGGGGGGGTGACGGGCTGGGCTGGGGTGACAAGCTGGGCTGGGATGGGGGTGACAGGTTGGGTTGGGGGTGACAGGTTGGGCTGGGTGGGGTGACAGGCTGGGTTGGGGGTGACAGGCTGGGTGGGATGGGGTGACAGGTTGGGCTGGGGGGGGTGACAGGCTGGGGTGGGATGACAGGATGGGCTGGGGATGACAGGCTGGGGTGGGTTGACAGGGTGGGGCGGGGTGCCAGGCTGGGGTGGGGGTGACTGGTTGGGGGTGACAGGCTGGGGTTGGGGGTGCCAGGCTGGTTTGGGGTGCCAGGGTGGGGGTGACAGGCTGGGGTGGGGTGCCAGGGTGGGTGGGGTGACAGGGTGGGGGTGACAGGCTGGGGTGCGGAGCCAGGCTGGGGTGGGGGGGGGGGTGCCAGGCTGGGGTGGGGGTGCCAGGCTGGGGTGCGGAGCCAGGCTGGGGTGGGTGACAGGCTGGGGTGGGGTGACAGGGTGGGGCGGGGTGCCAGGCTGGGGTGGGGTGACTGGTTGGGGTGACAGGCTGGGGGTGGGGGTGACAGGCTGGTTTGGGGTGCCAGGGTGGGGTGACAGGGTGGGGTGGGGTGACAGAGTGGGGGTGCCAGGGTGGGGGTGCCAGGCTGGGGTGCGGAGCCAGGCTGGGGTGGGGTGACAGGCTGGGGTGGGGTGACAGGGTGGGGCGGGGTGCCAGGCTGGGTGGGGGTGACTGGTTGGGGTGACAGGCTGGGGGTGGGGGTGACAGGCTGGTTTGGGGTGCCAGGGTGGGGGTGACGGGTGGGGTGGGGTGACAGAGTGGGGGTGCAGGGTGGGGTGCCAGGCTGGGGTGCGGAGCCAGGCTGGGGTGGGGTGCCGGGGTGGGGTGCGGAGCCAGGCTGGGGTGGGGTGACAGGCTGGGGTGGGGTGCCGGGGGTGGGGTGCCGGGGTGGGTGGGGTGGGTGCCGGGCCGGGGGTGGGTGGGCTGAGAGGGAGGGACGGACAGACTGACAGAGTGACCTCGGGCTGAGTCACTCCACAAAGCGCAGTGAGCAGTAGCCATGAGGAGCTGCAGTTTGCTCACAGCCACTAAGTGCCAACTGCTGGGCACCAGCGCCGGGGTGTCGGTAAGTGCATCAGGACACGGCCTCACCGGGAGACACCGGGAGCTGCCGGTGGGCGTCATGTCTCGGGAGGAAACGGGTGATTACCGACAAACCATCGCGAGTCACTGCCCGTGTTTCACGCAGTTATTCTCCTGCCTCTGTGCGGGAAGTTGCAGAAGGTTTAATGTGTTTAATGTTCCGCGGAAGTTTGAAGTTTGTGAGATGTTTAATGACCATTATTTGGGTGTACAGTGGCTAACACCCCATACAGTGCTGGGGTGGGGGGGGTGGGGGGGTGGGGTGGGGTGTGTGTGGGGGTGGGGGGTGTGGGGTGGGTGTGTGTGGGGGTGGGGGGTGTGGGGTGGGTGTGGGGGTGGGGGGGGTGGGGGGGAGTGGGGTGGGTGTGGGGAGTGTGGGGGTCGGGGGGGGGGGGTTAAGGAGTTAGATCCTTTGGATGAGATGTTGACCCTTCGCCCCATTTGCCCTCTTCAGGTGGATGTTAAAGGTCCCATGGCTTATAGGAAAAGACACGGAAGTTTCTCTCCCCGGGAGTCCCGGCCAACAGTCCTCCCAAATAAAATTGGCCGCTCGCTCCACGGCTGTTTTTGGAACGCTGCTTAATTATGAGATCTCAAAAGAACCTGCAAGAAACCGCTGACTTGTGGACGGGTCTCGGAGGAGCAGACTGGGTCCATTCAGCTCCCGTTCACCCTCCAAGCCAAAGCCCTAGCAGGGAGGCAAGTCCTAGCTGCCCAAGCAGCGGGCAAGCTCGCCAGACAGTGCTGTCAACGAGAAGCTTTAGTTTTAGCTTGAAGTTGTTGGCCAGGACACAGGGAGAGAGGAACTCGCTTCTCTTTTCGAACAGCGCCATGAGATCTTTAACGTTGGTTAAACTCCCCGTTGAACACTCTGGAGTCTCCCCAAGCCTTGGCTCTTGCCAACCACCGCCTAGTATTCTCTGGGATGAGGTGAGAGATTGTGCATTCAGCCACAGGGAAACCAGACACGTGGGAGACCTCGGTAGTTTGGTTTGGAGACTGATGCACAGTGCTGGGTTTCCTCGCATGTCAGACACCTGTTGTACTGCTCCCCTATCGCGTTGAAATGTGTCAAAGTGCTTCACAGGGAAGTGTTGTCCAGTGAAGTGACTGTGTTTAGAGTCCTGTGTGAACACATTGCCCGATGACTACACTGCATTTTTCTTTCATGTACTAACTATTTCAGGAACGTGATGTATTAATATCCTCGGTATATGTTAAAAGATACATTTAGATGGTTCATTTCACAGACGTCTCCAGGAATTAGTCAGAGAAATGGTCGCAAGGACCTAAACTAGTCCTCAATCCCAATTGGAGCCGGGGAAGGGGGGGTGAACAGTGTGTAGTTTTGTGGTGGAGCGGGATTGAGTTCTAATCATGAATCCTGTTAAGAAATAATGCAAATTGGGGGCAGTTGTGTGACTGCTGATGTAAATGCTGAGGTATGGCACTATTATATTATTATTTATTATGTTGGTGGTGGTCTCTGGAGTTAGCAGCTGAAGCCCCCCCCACACTCACCTCATCGCTCTCCTCTGTCACAGAGTCTGGGCGTTAGTCTGGTCGTGGTCTCCTTGTGGATCTCCTTCAGCACCGAGTTCAGCGCCATCCGCAACGTGAACATAGAATACAACAAATACCCAGCCATTCACGACTTAGGTGAGTAACCACAGAGCACTGTAATATCACAGTGTCAGTCTGGCTCACTCACTCACACGCTCACCTCTGAGTCAGAAGATTGTGAGTTCAAACCCCACATCTCATGGGGGTTTTGAGCTCACAGTCTAAGATGATTCTTCAGCGCATTACTGTGGGTGTGCTGTGTTGTAGGAAGGGTCAGCCTTCGGATGAGACATTAAACCGAGGTCCCGTCTGCCTGTCCAGGTGGACTTTAAAGATCCCGTGGCACTGTTAGAAAAGAGAAGGGAGTTTCTGTTTTCCGATGTCCTGGTCAACAATCCCCCAGTTAAAATTTGGTCGCTCATTCCACAGCTATTGGACACATTCAACAAGAACAACAAAATTACATTTCGCCCACAAGTATACAGTCGATTCACTTTACAGTATAGTCTGTGAAACGCTTTGAGACGTCTAGAAGACATGAAAAGCGCTATGTCAAATGCAAGGATTATTAATATTATGACATTTGTTTAGCGCCTTTCACGTTGGGAGGACATCCCAAAGCGCTGGACAGACAGAGTTACGAACCCGAGCTGAGGGTCGGGGTGGGGGAAGGGTGAAGGCAGTGGGGGAAGCGGGGAGGGCCGGGGGGGAAGCGGGGAGGGCTGGGAGGGAAGCGGAGAGGGCAGGGGGGGAAGCGGGGAAATTGAAAGCACGGTCGAAGGGTCCAGGGAGGGTTTTTTAAGGATAGGAGTGGGGTGTAGGGATGGGTTCCAGGGAGCAGGTGGTGGGTTTCACACACATACATGAGAATTTCCATGGGTAGGTGGGATGCATCGAACTCTATCTGGTTTTGTTTTGCTGGCTAAAAAACGTATTGTCCCTGTGAATCCAAGGGGCCCCTCTCCACAGCCCTGACTGTGCCCTGATAACTGCAGTGGACTATGCTACAGGAAACAGTTTCCTCACAACTCGAACAGGCTGTTTGCTTCATCCAGGCTATCCAGAGTCACCGACTCTCCATTTCCCTTCCGCTGTGTCAGCCTGGCTCAGGCAACAGCACTCTCACCTCGGAGATGAAAGGTTGTGAGTTCAAGCCCCAGTTTGGGATTTTGACTTCAGGCTAAACCGACACTCCAGTGCAGTGCTGGGGGGAGCTGTATTGTGGGACTTTACAGTAAATCGTGCGAAGCGATTTGGAACGTCCTCCTAATGTGAGAGGCGCTGTACCAAACGTGATCCCTCTGCTATCCCGAGTCCTGGGTTAGGGCTCAGGATCGCAGGAGCTGTGGAGAAGTGGGTTGAGCGCGAGCGGCGCAGAGCAGGAAGTGAGTTATGCTAATCCAGCAGCTGCCTGCTGATAACCCTGAGCTGTCCGTGATAGGAAGTGCACCTCCCCCCCACTGCCGCAGGCCGGTTAGGCTGTTTATTCCTCACTCCCCACCTCCCCAGCCGAGGCCTCTGTCACTTGTCTCCACACCCTGTCACACTGTAATACTAGGGTTGCAGTGAAGCAGATCCTGGCCTCCCGGTGATCACAGCCTCTGGGCCAGTGTCTTAGATTATATAATAAAGAAATTAGATTCTATTTGAGGGGAAAATACAGGGTGGAGTGGGGGAAGGACAGACAGACATCTGTCCCACATTGCCCTGGCCGAGTCTCGCTGTGCCCAGTGTCTGGTGCGCAGTATATACAAGCCTGAGGCAAAATACTGCAGATGCTGGAAATCAGGAAATAAAACCGAAATGGCTGGGAATACTCAGCAGGTCAAGCAGCATCTATCGAGAGAGGAAAGCGAGTTAACGTTTCAGGTCAATGACTGACCTTTCGTCAGAACTCCTATGCAAACCTGTGCTGAGTTATTGAATTACACACACGCACAGAGCTGTGTGGGGGGAGAGGAGAGGTTGTGAACTGAATACCTTTAATGGAATAAAATTGATGCTGGAGTAAAATGACTCTCACATGTGGGGGGAGAGCGAGGGGTGTCAGCCAGGAGGTGAGCACTAGCAGAGACCTGTCTGTCTGTCTGTCTGTCTGGGTGGATGGGTGGCTATCTGTCTTGGGGAGATTACAGGTTAATCAGCCTGTCACAGCAAGCACGAGGCTTTCCTGAGTGAGTGTCCACTACTGTGAGACCATGGTGAGGGGGTGATAATAATAATCTTTGCATCCTTGCATTTGATATAGCGCCTTATCATGTCTCAAAGTGCTTCACAGAATACACTGTAAAGTGAATTGACTGTATTTTGTGGCAGCCAATTGCACGCAGCAGTGTTCCACAAACAGTCGTGGATTGAAGTGACCAATTTATTAGTGGTATTATTTTTTGAAGCAATTATTACCCCCGGAAAAGCGATCCGCCAATTTGGTTGGGGCTCTCACAAGCCAGCTTCCAGTCAGCTCATAGCACACATCTTGTGCATGTATAGAGGACTGTGTGAACAATGTGTGTAATTCTGTTGTGTTACAGGTGTGTAACACCTGTGTGGCTGTGTGTTACAGGTGTCTGACTGTGTGTTACAGATGTGTACAGGTGTCTGACTGTTGTAACAGGGGTGTGACTGCGTAACCGGTGTGTACAAGTGTGTGAATGTGTCACACCTGTGACTGTGTGTGACTGTGTTACAGGTGTGTACAGTGCATGACTGTGTGTTATAAACATGTGACTGTGTTGTATACAGGTGAGTGACTGTGTTGTATACAGGTGAGTAATTGTGTTGTACAGAGGTGTGTGACTTTGTGTTACAGGTGTGTACAGTTGTATCTCGGCCAGCGCATTCCTAATCCTGGTGGGGCTGCTGTGTGCGGTCGGTACCCTGAAGGAGTCGGAATATTTGCTTGGTATTGTGAGTATCGTGTGGGACAGAGCACTGTTCACCCTGACTGTGTGTCTATGCCCATCTCTCTCTCTCCCAGTGTGTGTGTGCATTTCTCCCCGTGTCTCTCTGGCTCACCGTGTCTCTCTCTCTCTGCTCATGTCTCCCTATCTACCTCTCCGTCTCTCTCGCTCCACATCTCTCTATCTATCTCTCCATCTCTCTCTCTCTCCCCTCATGTCTCTCTCTTTCTCCTTGTCTCTCTCTCTCTCTCTGTCTCTCTGTATCACACTGTTCCCGCCTCAGGCTTTGATCTGCCTGAATTGAGAGACTGTGCGATCTCCATTACTGTTAAACACAAACATCTCCTGTGTCACTGAGTGCTGGCAGTGAGTGGCAGAGGGCGACATGGCCGGGCTCAGTGACTCACTAACACAGCGTGCTAGGCAGTGGCAAACACCCACTGCCTCCGGCTCCTACTGCAGTGAAGCCAGTAGCCGCCAGGGGATGACAGAGGGCTGCAGTCTGTGTCCATGCTCCGAGCCTGACCCTGCCAGTCACCACTCACACAATGGTACAGTGCAGCAGTGTGATGCTGCCACTCTGAGATCACAGCCCGGGGCACGGTGCCAGCACCCATCCACACTCTGCTGCTGGCACCCCCGCACAGGGCGCCTCATGAACACATTTTATATTTTAGCTTCCAGAGATGCAGTGACTGGCCTTGCCCTGGGACAGAGGCTGCATCTCTCAAACTCAACAACATCAATTTACATTTACACGGCGCGTTTCACGTCGGGAAGACCTCTGAAGGCACTGGACAAACAAGGATTTGCACCCAAGCTGTGGGTTGCGATCAGGAGGGGTGGAGGACAGGGGTGGGGCGGGGTGGGGAGGGTGACCGAATGCGCGGTCAAAGAGGAAGCTCTTGAGATGGGCTTTGAAGGAGCTAAGGGAGGGGGCAAAGTCAAGAGAGTTCTAGAGAGTGGGGCAGAAAGACAGAAGGCCCTATTGCTGATGGTGGGGGAGGAAGTCATCCCACTCAGCTCCTGTTAACCAAAGCTCTAATGGATAGGGTGGACAAGCAGCAGGAAAGCTTTCCAGATAGCAATATCCATGGTAGGCTGTGCGGTTTTAGCTGGTTAGACTCCAGCAGTTACCCCAATCCACACTCCGGGCTCCCCAAGTCTTGGCTCTTACCAACCTGCACCTAATACTTTCCGGAATTGGGTAAACAGGGTGCGTCCCTCCAGGGAGAGAGCGCGCATTCCATTTCAATAATCTATCTGTGGGATTTCGATGTGTAGGTGGGATGCATTGAAATCTCAGCTTGGTTTGGATACGCTCAAGCATGGTGATGGGTTTCCACATGTGTTAGACACCTGTCTCTCATGTGAGAAACAAAACTGTCTCTCACTCACTTTCTCAACCTCTCGACCTCTCTGTTACTCTTGCACTCTTTGCCTCAGTTTACCTCGCTCCTTTTCTCACTCACTCTCTCTGTCTTTCTCACTCACACACTCTCTGACTCTATCTCTTACCTTCTTTCTCTCTCTCTCACTCTATCTCTGTCTTTCTCACTCACACACTCTGTCTCTCACTGACTTTCTCTGTCTCACTCTCTCGCACACTTTGTTACTCGCTCTCTCAAACTCTGCCTGTCTCTCACCCTCTCTGTTTCATTCTCTATCACAGAAACGTAATTCCCTATCTCTCTGTCCCACGTTCTCTCATACACACTCTCCCTGTCTCACACTCTCTGTCTCACTCCCTCACACAAACACACTCTCCCTGTCTCTCCCCCAGGTTTTCTTCTGTTTTGCTCTCCAGTTCTGTGGGGTAGTGCAGTTGATATATTGGAGATACACGTCTAAGGAGCTGGTAAGTTTCTGGGTGTAACAGTTCTGATCCTTGTGGTGGGACAGGGGGAAGGACAGAGGGGGTGGGAGAGTGGAGGGGCCTGGAGGCTGGAGGGGGTGGAGGGGGCTGGGGGAGAAGGAGGAGGGGGCTAGGCAGAGGGAGAAGGGGGCTGGGGGAGAGGGAGGAAGAGCTAGGGGAGACGGCGGAGGGGGCTGGGGGAGGATGGAAGGGGCTATGGGGGGGGGGAAGGGGCTGTGGGGGGAAGGGGCTGCAGGGGGAGGATGGTGATGGCTGTGGGGGAGGGCTGAGGGGGCTGGGGCTGGTAGGGGGAGTGTAGAGGGGGCTGGTAGAGTGGGGCGAAGAGGGCTGTGGGTGGCAGTACATTTCCTGTACACGGTTGGTGTCTCCACATTAAGGCAGTATAAAGGTGAGCATTGGCTATCTGGGGAATGTCTTAGGTCAACGATGTACTGTACATGGTGAGCTCTCTCTCTCTCCTCTATATCTCTCTTTTTGTGTCTCTCTCTCTCCGTCTCCCACCCTCTCTCTCTCTCTCTCTCTCTCTCTTTCTCTCTTCAGGTGGAGAATGCTGTTAAAGATGTCTATGATTTCCTTTATGAAGATTACATGAGGAACACGTCCAGCCCATCAAAACACCACTTGACATCACTTCACTCAACTGTAAGTACTGCCCTCCACCCCATCCACACACACACACACACACCGCGCACTCAATGATCCCTACTCCAGTGTCAGTCTGACGTCTCTCTGGTTTTCGCTCCAACACTTCAGACCATTCCAAATTATAATCAATTGTTACAGAGCCAGAGTTTGAAATCGATTTTGGATCCGTCTGGCGGAATCTGGCTAAATGTTCCTGAATTCAACCTGAATTCCTCAGATGAGATGTTAAGCCCAGGTCCTGTGCAGGTGGCCATTAAAATTCCTGCGACTCTATTTGAAAAGGGAACTAGGTTTCCCCACTGTCTTGGCCAACAGGCTAAGTGATTGACTGGTGGAGTATGATTTGTAAGGTGCTGCGGTAGTGAAGCAGGAGAGTGCTATTCTCTCTCTCCTCTCTCTCCTATCATCTCTCTCTGCTCCTGTAGTTTTCATGCTGCGGGAAAACCTCAGTGTTCAGCCTGTACAGTATCGTGGAGAATGAGACCTGCTTCACAGAAGGTGCGGCTTTCGTGGGTGAGCCTCAAAAGGTAAGGAATTGGTGTTCAATCCGGGGTACAGGTGGCACGGTGTGTCCGGAGTACAGGCGGCACGGTGTCCCGGGTACAGGCGGCACGGTGTCCGGGGTACAGACGGAGCGGATGGGAGCGCAATACCTTCTGACCCTATGTTTAACCCACCCTCCCCTCACCAGGACTGTCTGCGGGCGCTGGAGGAGCTGATCAACAGCCTCATGGTGATTCTCAGAAGCCTGACCCTGTGGATCGGGATCACCACGGTAACCACAGCTACTGTCAATGTCAGCCCAGCTCAGGCTCTCACACTCTTGCCTCTGAGTCAGAAGCTGGGGATTGAAGCCCTCTGTTAAGGACTTGGAACTCACATAGTCCCGGCCAGTGATCGCACTGAAAGCCCAAGACCGGTTGGAGACCCCTGGTCTCGGCTGACGCCCCAGTTCAGTGATGGAGGAGTGCCACATTGTCAGAGACAATAACCCTTGCATTTGATACAGCGCATTATCACATGGTTGAGTTATCTCAAAGTGCTTCGCAGAATATACTGTAAAGTGGATTGAATGTGTATTTTGTGGGCGAAACGCAAACAGCAACAACAATAATAACAAGATTACATTTGTATAGAGCCTTTCATGTCGGGAGGACGTCCCAAGGCGCTGAAAGGACATCCCAAGGACGTCCCAAGGCGTAAAACACCTGTGAGGCACTTTGAGATGTCCTCCTGATGTGAAAGGTACCAAATGTAAGGATCATTAATAATAATAATTGGCTAAATATCCTACAACTTGCTAACCAGCTGTGAACATGGGGCGGGGGGGAATCTCTCACACATACACACGGTGGGGGAGGTAGGGCGCTCAGTGATGAGAGCGTGAATATATCCAAATTGCCAGCCCCAATGACTGGCTGGCATTAACCACCAATTCTGAATAATACTCTTACTGTTCTGATTATGCTGATTGTACTCAGGTTATCATGATTATTACTCTGGTTGTAATGATGATGATTACTCTGGTGATGACTCCAGACTGGGTTGTGTATCTCTCCGCAGATCTATGGGATGATCCTGACCTCCTTCTTCTGTTTTGCTGCCTGTCTGAATGAGTCCTGGTACAAGAAAGGCAAGTACACACTGCCCAAAGCATAACTGCCCCCCCGGCTTTGACCACAGCCCCCCCACCCCCAGCACAGCACGACGCCAGCAAAGCCCTGAAAATCTCAGGTGGACGATGTGCCCATGGTCTCAGGCTGGAGGCTGGATCAAGATTTTCCCACTCGGCGTGTGTTTAAGTGTTAAAGTGATGGATACTGTACATTGTTGATGGGGAAACAGCACTGTACAGTTTGTGGAGCGGGTGGCGGGGGAGGGGAGGGCCATTACAGTGAAACCATTGTTTTTGTATATAATTACAATAAAAGCTGGAATCGTTTAAAGTAAGCCTGTGTAACTGACCTCACCAACACTGAGAGTTATACACAAACAGTGTGCCCTGACAGTGTTATACACACAGCAACAATAACAACTTGCAATTATATAGCGCCCTTCATGCAGGATAGCGTCCCAGAGCCCTTACCACCAGTCCTCACCTACCTGATAGCTGTTTACAGGCTGCTCTAAACAAGCTGGGATCCTCCTTGTGCAATTGTTCTAAACACATTTCTGACTTCTGAACCAATTTAACTCTTCAAGGTACACATACTATAATTTTCTCCTCACAATTTACCTAAATGAGTACCAACTTCCCCGTAACATATGTCACCCTTAGACATAAACTCTAGAGTTTAGCTGAATCTGATTAGCCTTATAAGTGTCTACAAACCATTTCAATAGGCACTGGCATGTGATAAACAACTTTCTCCTGATCACACAACCAATTTATTATCAAGATTGTCATTCCACTAAATAGCTAATAAACAAGCAATTCCAACCCACGCACAATAATATTTTAAGCAATAACATATTTCTGATTCCAACAGAGTGTCCGTAGTACTCCAGGGCACAGCCCAGACTGGCTCATCAGCAGGACTTGGAAGGGTAGACCAGTCACTAGGGATAAGGATTCTTCCTACTCTGCTCCTGTTAACCCTGCAATTCATAGCCCTTATTAACAGAATAGTCCTAGCTGGACAAGCAGTGAGAAAGCTTGCCAGACAATGCTTTCATTGGAAAGCTACATGGTTTTAACTGGTTAAACTTCAGCAATACCCCAACACACACGTCAATAAGGAAACTTTGTAAGGAAACTTTACTTTAATTATAAAGTAGTGTGCACACAATTTGGATGTTAAACAATTATTTCCTTTCTTATGGTTCCACAGTCAACGATTAGACAAAGAGCAGAGACCGACTACCACAAGAATGGGAATGATCAGGTTATTAGAGAATTCAGTATTGATCCTTTATCTATCCCTAGGAGTGCAGCAGGAAGTTGTCTGATCTGCATCTCACTAACACAGCTAAAACACCCTCAATTATACTCAAAATCTCAATCACATTTGCGCATGGGTTAGCAATGTTCCCACCACAGGAATAGTCCAAACCTGCAGATACATTAGAATATACAGCACAGAAACAGGGCGCGTTTCGCCCACAAATATACAGTCAATTCACTTTACAGTATATTCTGTGAAGCGCTTTTAGACGTCTAGAAGGCTTGAAAAGCGCTATATCAAATGCAAGGATTATTATTATTATGTTATTATATTCGGCCCAACTGGTCTATGCCGGTGTTTATGCTCCACATGAACCTCCTCCTGCCCTTCCTCAACTAAGCCTTCAAGCATAAACCTTCTATTCCTTTTTCCCTCATGTACCTATCTAGATTTCCCTTAAATACATTTATGCTATTTGCCTCAACAACTCCTTGTGGTTCAGGATGTTCCACATTCCCACTACTCTCTGTGTGAAGAAATTTCTTCTAACTTCCCTATTTGATCTATTTGGGACTATTTTATATTGATGGCCCCTGGTTTTGGTCTCCCCCACAAGTGGAAACACCTTCCCTACGTTTACCCTATCAAAACCTTTCATAATTTTAAAGACCTCTATCAGGTCACCCCTTACCCTCCTCTTTTCAAGAGAAAAGAGTCCCAAGCATGTTCAGCCTTTCCTGATAGATATAACCTCTCAGTTCTGGGATCATCCTTGTGAATCTCCTTTGCACCCTCTCCAGTGCCTCTACATCCCTTCTGTAATGTGGGGACCAGAACTGCACACAGTATTAGATGATAAGGGGGAGCAAGCCACATTCCTGTCCTGGTTCTATTGCTTTGTACAATAACAAGTGGTACGTAGCCACCCTATGTAATTCCAGTTTCTTATTTTTATCGCTTTACATGGTTGGCATTAACTCTTTCCTTACGGGATCCCCAAGCTTTGGCTCTTGCCAGTTTGCACCTAATACTTTGCAGAACTAGATAAGCAGGATGTGCGATTCCAGGGAAAAAGTGTGTATTCCATTCCAATACATGGGAATGGGTGACACCCAGGACACAGGTGGGAGATAGATTTGTGGTAAACAGAGAAGATGGCTGCATGAGGCAGAGGTCTTTCCCAAGGCGTCATTCCACATGGTGGGGGTAGGCTCAGATGCATTTTTATTGGAGCTTCTGGATCAAGCAGTTGTTATCCCAACAAGCCAGGTGGGTGACATGAGATGTGGATCCCTTCTGTCTCATGAGATGCTCTGCCTCATCGCTTCACTACACTGAAGGCAGATCTGATAAAGACTGATGAGGAGATTCTGAGGCAGCGATTTGGATGGCCTGATCACGCTGAGGGGCCAGGATTGGCTTGCAATGTGTCATAGAGGGCCTGACTGTGCTTGGGTTGGTTGTGGTCCATATGGGCAGCGCTCGCTGTGTCAGAATTGGCTATACTTGTGCTTGTATTGACTGAGCTGTGTGGTAAGGTGGGGGATGGGATTGACTTGTCCCACACATTGGCTGTGGGCATTGGGCAACTTGGTGTGGGCTGGGCAGGGCTGTGGGCAGAGCCAGGGCAGGGGTTGTGGGCAGAGCCAGGGCAGGGGTTGTGGGCAGGGGATTGCAGTGACTCAGGATCGAGTGTCACCATTGGCTGCCTCAAAGCACCCAACTAAGGTGTGAAGAGGCGGGCTCTGATTGGCTGGGCTTGGGTTGAGTGTGATTGCACTGATGATAAGGGAGTGACATTTGTGGGGCACTGCTGTGCGCAATTGGCTGCCGCGTTTCGCCCCCAAAATATACAGTCATTTCACTTTACAGCATATTCTGTGAAGCGCTTTAAGGCGTCTCGAAGACGTGATAAGGCGCTGTATCAAATGCGAGGATTATTGTTATTATTATTGGCTTGGGGCGGGAAGAGCTGGGATTGGCTGAGGTGGGAGGAGCTGTGATTGGCTGGGGGGGGACGGGAGGAGCTGCGATTGGCTGAGGGCGGGAGGAGCTGCGATTGGCTGGGGGGAAAGGAGCTGTGATTGGCTGGGAGGGCGAGAAGAGCTGCGGTTGGTTGAGGGCGGGAGGAGCTATGATTGGCTGGGGCGCGGGAGGAGCTATGATTGGCTGGGGGGCGGGAGGAGCTGCGATTGGTTGAGGGCGGGAGGAGCTATGATTGGCTGGGGCGCGGGAGGAGCTGTGATTGGTTGAGGGCGGGGGAGCTGTGATTGGTTGAGGGCGGGAGGAGCTGTGATTGGCTGGGGGCGGGGCTGGTTTTGGCGGGATGGTCGCTGCGCGCGGCGTCGCCAGCAGCAGTTGGTGTCGCGAGCGGCCGGAGTCAGTCAGTCAGTCAGTCAGTGAGGAGACCGCTGCACAGCCAGAACTTCAGCCACAGCCACACAGCGCCTCAGACACCACACACCCAGAGCTACAGCCATGGGAATTCAGGGCGGCATGAAGTGCATCAAATACCTGCTCTTCGTCTTCAACTTCCTCTTCTGGGTAAGTGGCCGCTCACAGCGCCCCGACACCCGCCTCACCCCGACACCCGCCTCACCCCGACACCCGCCTCACCCCGACACCCGCCTCACAGCGCCCCGACACCCGCCTCACCCCGACACCGGCCTCACCCCGACACCCGCCTCACAGCGCCCCGACACCCGCCTCACCCCGACACCCGCCTCACCCCGACACCCGCCTCACAGCGCCCCGACACCGGCCTCACCCCGACACCCGCCTCACCCCGACACCCGCCTCACCCCGACAGCCCGAGCCCTCGCTCTGACATTTAACAGTGTCTCCCCCTCTCTCTATAACAGTCTCTCTCTCTGACACTGTAACAGTCTCTCCCTCTCTCTCTGACACTATAACAGTCTCTCTCTCTCTCTCTGTCACTGTAACAGTCTCTCCCTCTCTCTCTGACACTATAACAGTCTCTCCCTCTCTCTCTGTCACTGTAACAGTCTCTCCCTCTCTCTCTATAACAGTCTCTCTCTCTCTCTCTGACACTGTAACAGTCTCTCTCTCTGACACTGTAACAGTCTCTCCCTCTCTCTCTGACACTATAACAGTCTCTCCCCCTCTCTCTATAACAGTCTCTCTCTCTCTGACACTATAACAGTCTCTCCCTCTCTCTCTGACACTATAACAGTCTCTCTCTCTGACACTATAACAGTCTCTCTCTCTCTGACACTATAAAAGTCTCTCTCTCTCTGACACTATAACAGTCTCTCTCTCTCTGACACTATAACAGTCTCTCCCTCTCTCTCTGACACTATAATAGTCTCTCCCTCTCTCTGACACAAAACCAGTCTCTCCCTCTCTCTGACACTATAACAGTCTCTCTCGCTCTGTCACGCAGGTTAGTGTCTGGTTCCAGTGGAGTAATAGCTTCTCTCCCTGTTTCCTGACACAGAGCAGCTTGAGGGTTTATAAATAATAATAATCCTTGCATTTGATATAGCGCCTTATCACGTCTTTGAGACATCTCAAAGCGCTTCACAGATTATACTGTAAAGTGAATTAACTGTATAATTGTGGGCGGAACACAACAGTCAGTTGTGCATATTGGCTTACTGTTAGCCCCTGTTTCTCTTGTTGTTGAGATCCAGCGATTTACAGCAATGCTCAAGCAGCTCAGCAAAGGAAATGAGGATTTACGAGCACAGGGTGGGGGGGCCATACTAGGGGTGTTTCTCTTGCAATGTGGAGAGTTTTAGGAATCTGGGTAGAAAGTGAACCAGAACTGGTAAATCCCCTTAGCTTCAACAAAGTTGATTGGAAATGATTCCCCTTTAATAAGGATTTACTAGAAATGTGCATGTGCCCCTGACCCTGGCAAAATGGGCTGGGAGGGGCTTGTACCTTGGGTGCTTGCCTGAATCACTCTGTTGTTAGCCCAGCCTTCGCTCTTCACCTTCTCCCTGTTCTAAGCAGCTTGGTGCTGCACTAGCACTGAGATAGCATGCTCGCCCTTTACTGAGCTACAATCCAGCTCTGGTTCCTGATCAACAATCCTCCAGATAAAATTAGACATTTAACTTGTAGCTGTTTATTCACATTGCAATGCACAAATTGTCTGCCATGTTAAGTACAGTGACCGCAATTTACAGTAAATCTTATGAACTGCTTTGAGACATCCTTGCTGTTATGTTATGTCAAATATAAGGATTATTTATTTAAAACTCCCTCTGCCCTGTCCACTCAGCAATGGCATAGGTTAGAAACAGTAAAGCTCCCCCTACCCTATCTGTCCACACTCCCAGGTCAGCAACATACTGGAAATAATATAGTGTTTGTGCTGTTATCTAACTGTAGTGTAAAGTCTGTCCAGTGGGTGTGGATCTGAACCAAGCTTTAGTTTGAGCTGCTGTGGAAGTTGGAGTTGTGTTAATCTCTGGGATGCTCATGCTCAGGTGTCAGTCACTCTCACTTTTACCTGTGCATCAGAAGTCTGAATGTCCAATATTTGATACTTTGAACTCACAATCTAGACTGGCACCCCAGGGCAGTATTGGCGGAGCTCCAGTGCTGCTTTGTCGGTGGTGCTGTGCTTCGGATGAGACGTTAATCCTTGCTCCCAACTGTCTGTTCAGGTGGACTTTAAAGATCTTGTGACACTATTGAAAAAGAAGTGTTAATTTCTCACAATCCTGGCCACCAATCCTCCAGATAAATTTTGTCTAAATAAATACTGCACTTGGCAGTAATAACTCTAAAGCATTTTGTTACATTTCAACCAAATGGGGTAATATTTAAGGTTCAAGGGATTTTTTTTTTTTGCAATTAGCGGTTTGGAGTGGGCTAGTGTGGGCTGGGTGAGCAGTGGGTAACGTGTGTTTTTCTCCCCTGGTAGCTTGCAGGAGGAGTGGTTCTGGGCGTAGCTCTCTGGCTTCGACATGACCACCAGACAACTAGCGTTCTGGAGCTGCATCTCGAGAACCGGGCTGCCCCCACCACCTTCTATGTAGGTAAGAACCCAGGACAAACATACACCCACTCCCGGTGTCACCACCCACCCCCCCCCCCCCCCGCTTTACACAGCTGGCGTGGAAAATGGAAGAATGCGCTTGAGACATTTACACACCACAAATGGTTGTGTTGTGAAGTGAAAGAATGTCTGAAACGCTCACCTGAACACATTCGGTACCTTTATAACCATTGGGTCCAGTATTCCATGATGGAACAGCTCTGTTGGCTTCAGGATTGATTCCAAAATAATGTTAATGCTGATGTGAGGGAGCCAGACCATGGCTATTAAAATAAAACCTTTCAAGGTGACTTATGTGAAGAGCAAAGCAGGTTGTTTAGACAGACTCAATCTCAAGCCCCAGACTTTGTTGTCGTATACTCTATATAAAGTAGTTTCCTCCATTACCTGGGAGCCCCAGCTGGGGTCTGGTTGTTTGGGAAGATAAATATGAAAGGCAGAAAGATCAACCCGGATGTTGTCGGAAATGTTTACGTAAAAAAGCCATGTTCCCCACTGCAAATCCTTTGCTAGAAGTGAAGTACTCCAAGACACTGCCCTCCGTGAAGGGCAGTATTTAAATGCCATTCATTGTTTTGGCGACGAGACAGATGATGGTGTGTTGAGACAAAAAGATCTAGCAATCCTTTGCCTTTACATCCAGAGGAATAGAGTACAGAAGTAGGAAAGTAATGTTAAATTATTTAAAACCTCAGTTAGGCAACATTTAGAATTTTTTTTGGTCATTCACGTATCCGACAAATGTGGAAACCCATCACCATGCTTAGGAGTATTCATGCCAAATTGAGAATTCCACACATCCCACCTACACATGTAAATCCCAGTGATAGATTGTTAGAATGAAATTTGCACTCTGTCCCTGAATCCTGCTCACCTAATTCCGGAAATTATTACTTTCTAATTACGGAAAATGCTCCTCCCATGGTCTCAGCTGACAACAGCCTGTAACATGGGCTATTCAGGAGACTCAGCTACCCCCGATCTGTCCCCTTCAGGTACCAAGGCACTGAGACTCCACTCCTCCCATGCTCTCTACTCATTCCTCGCAAGAGCCAAGGCTTGGGGACCCCAGAGTGTGCGTTGGGGTACTGGTGAAGTCTAACCAGCTAAAACCGCATAGCTTGCCATTGACAATGCTGTCCGGCAAGCTTTCCCGCTGCTTGTCCAGAGATTCCAGAGCTGTTCATTGGAATGGAATGTGCACTTTCTTTCTAGTGTGCAGCTGACTGGAAAGAGAGCGAACTGGATAGAGCATCAGTCACAGAAAGTGCCACCAACCATCCACTGGGCTGTGGTCTGACCCCACCTGGATTACTGGGTATAGTCCTGGTTACTGTGTAAACTTGTTTTCTCCATTATCTGGAAGTCTCCCAGCCTTGGCATTGGCAAGAGTACAGAGTAGGAAAAATAGATTGACAGTGGGAAGAAATGACCTGAGTAATGAAGAGAGGCTCAGGGAAGGCTCCGTTCAGGGGAGATGTTTTTAGAATCCCAAAAGGTGTAGGTCACGTGAACCTTAATAATATCTGTAACTTGTTAACTATCTGTACAAGGTGGACTCGGTCAGGGGTATGGGATGGTCAGTCCCATGGAGGCAGATTGTTAGCGCATTCAAGAGAGCGAACTGTAGGGGTATTTAGTGAAGAAATTGATTGAGAGATAGTCTTTGATCACAATTATTTATGATTTGCATTTTGTAATAAGCCTTTTCATAAGCTCCTTATCACAAATGTTTCTTCAAGCATTTCACATTTTAATTGCTGACAAGTGAAGTGACTGTTTTGACTAAAAACAAAGTGAGATTTGCCTTTAATAGGGATTTCAAAGTGGGAAAGAGGAGCCGAGGTGGAGTGCCTGAAGGATCTTGGCGAGGAGCTCTGATTGTGTTGAGGCCTCTTAGGGGAAGGGGTGGAGGCTGTTGAGATGCCTTTCTCAAACTCTTTAAGACATTGCTACTTCCAAATAAAAGGCCTCTAGCCCTAGGCTTCCTGCTGCAGTGTTAACAAAATGCTCCACAAGAGCCTTCTTCCTGAACAGGATGCAGGATGTCAGGGGAACAGCGAGGTCACAGTCCCAGACTTTGGCACACAAATAGGCCGGAAGGGCTCAGGAAGGACACTGCGATTTGTCCTGACCTATCTGGGATTGATCTCAGCTGCCAACAGGATACAGCCTGTAACATGGGCTATTCAGGGGTCTCAGCTACCCTCATTCGGTCCCCATCAGGTAGCCAAGGCACTGAGACTCCACTCCTCCCATGGTCTCTACTCATTCCTCGCTCCCTTTATCTGTTCATTAGCTCCTGTGCGTTGAGCCACCACCCCCACTCCTAGAAATAAATAACCCCATTCTAGGATCTTGGCTTTTGCCAACTCTCTGGAATAAGGTAAGCAGGGATGCGTCCATCCAGGGACAGCGTGCTATTTCCATTCCAGGCGCACAAAAATATCCATTTGTAAATAGCAGCACATGTTACTTGCGTGGGTATTCAGGAGGGATGTGGGTTGAAGGGCTTTCTTCATCCAAGACCACTCAAAATCTCAAATGGAATGGAATTATGGGCTGGAGTTTACAAGCTGATGGAGTCCAACGAACAATCCCTTAGTTTGGTCAGTGGGTGAGGAGGGACTGGGGTTAGGAAATCTCAGGATTGTCAGAATTTCAGGGGGAGGTTGTTGTTGTTGTTTGGAATTCCTCACCACAAATGGCTATTGAGGCTGGATTAATAAAATCATTTAAAAGGGAACTGGATAAGCACCTCAAATGTCAGTGCTCAAATGTACTGAGGTCCTTATCCTACGAGAGAGAGCTGTAAAAATAGATGATTTAGATGAATAGGAAGCAATGACTCGAGCACAATGGGCTAAAAGGCTTTGTACTATGCAAGAAAAGTGGAGTTTCTATCTTTTGGTCCTTTGGATCAAATGTTGAACTGAGGTCCTGTCAGCCTCTTCAAGAGAGGCTAAAGATCCCAGGACAGTGTTGGGAAAGAGAAGAGTTTCCCCTAGTATCCTGGCCAACAATTCTCCAGATAAATTAATCATTCACTTCATAGCTGTGCGCAAATTAGCTGCTTTGTTCACAAAGGCACTCACACTACTGCGGAATTCCTATTAAAACACTTTGAAACATTTCATAATTATAGGTGTTCTATCAAGCGCAAGGATTAATGTAAAGGAGAACTGCTGTGCTGGGGGCGGTGAGGAATGTCCTGTTTACAGCGCTCAGAGCAGGGCTGTTTTCATTGCTCACTGCTCTCATCAAAGCACAAGCGGAGACCCATCCCCTCTGTGTGTTTGAGGTTGTGTGGAGCTGTCTCCAGCTTCTGTGAGTGCTGTTCTGTTCCCCTCTGTTGCCAGCAATTAATTCATAACAGACAAAAGGGAATTGAGCTGAGAGCTGATCACGCAAACCACTGGTGTTTGCAGCATCGCAATGCAGGGCCATGAATTCACCATTCACACCCCCCACCCACCCACCCCCTCTCTTGCCCTCCCCCCCTCCTCACTTGCTCTCTCTCTCCCTCCCTGCTTCATTGTTTTTCTCTCCTCATTGACTTTCCTCTTTTATCGGGGTAGAGGGGGAAGGTAATTAGGGTATGCGTATAGCTGAACTGACTCTGGGAAGACAGGCTAGGCAACGAATGGTTGAAATCAAGGCTCTGGCAGTTCCGAACCCGTGTGGGTCTGTAGTACTCCAAGGCTCGGCTGATGTCAAACCAACCAGCCTGGCTCACTGGGGTTGGGGATTCTTCCCACTCAGCTCCCATTAACCCTGCAAGCTAAAGCCCTAACAGTGGACAAGTAGCTTGCCAGATAGTGCTCTCAATGGCACACTACTTGGCTCTAGCTAGTAGTTACTCCAACACATATATTAGGCACAGGTTGGTGGGAGACCACAAGCTTGGCCTCCCACCAACTGTGCCTAATACTCAACAACAACAACTTGCATTTATATATTGCACTTCATGTGAGGTAGAGTCTCAGAGCGTTACTCCCTGGAAATGAGTAGACAGAGAAGCTTCCTCCAGGGAGAGGGTGCACATTCCATTCCAGACACAGGGAAATTTCCATGTGTAAGTGGGATATAGGAATATCTAACTGGTTTGGATACTCTTAAGCACAGTGATGAGTTTCTGTGTGTGTCAGATAGCCGGCCGACCAACATAAATCTCTGAATCTCTTTGAGATGGACTTAAAAGTGCTTTTCTTTCTATGAAAAGCGCTCTTAAGTCCAGTTTTTTGTGTGTCAGATTGATCTTGGCATCGCTCAATGCTTGCTTATTATGGTACAATGCAAAACAATAATATTACCAGTTTAAATTCCCCCACTCATTCCCTCTTGAGACCTCCCGAAATCCCACCCATTCACTGAGACGCTCTGAGATGTTTTGATGTTCTGGCGATAACAGTTGCAAGGATTATTATTCCCTAAAGGTCTCAGAAAAAGATCGGCTCCAGCCACCAGTGAGGGCTTATCATGGGCTCAGAGGCTTGTGAATCTCCCCATTCCCTCCCTATCCAAACAGCCAGCTTCATTCAGACACTGGCTCCGCTGGGAGTTGTTACGGGAAACATTGGATTGCATCACTGGCTCCTCGTGCACCTTTCTGTCTCTGCTCCTTCCCCCCCAGTTGCATACACATTTAGATATGGACAGGAAATTATATTAAGTGGAAAGTATTTACTCTGTGCTGTGTCTGAGCAAGGGAGCCGTGCTGAGAGAGGAAAATAGTGTGTGAGTGAAGGCAGCCCTGTATCTGAGCCCTGCTCAGCACAACACTGGTGGTGGGTGGGGACTTGGTGGGGAGGGACTTTTCCTGGGTCAGGCTGCCAATTCAGGCCTCCCAAAGGTCCTGTGCTCCTTCACAAACATTCTTAGCCATTTCAATATGTTAGAATTTTTAAAATTTGTTGTGGCCCTCACCCCCTCCCCGTTTCCTCCCCCCCGCCCTCACAAGGCACCCACCAACCCCCGTTTTAGCGTATTACGGGTCACTTGCCAACTAGAAAGCACGCAGATAGCTGCCTGGCTGTTTGTGCGTGGTTTGGCTTCCTTCACTGCTTCCTTCATTATTTGATCTTCAGGTTAATGCTGTGCTTTTGATGTAGAGCACAATAACGTCACAGCAAGTCACAGGGTACTGTTTTCAAGTATATCTGTAGGCACATATCTGGTCCACTAGACTCTGCACTGCATTAGTAATAAACTTTGCATTTGATATAGGACACCCAAACTATCAAAGCAAGTCATAGGGAATTACTGTCCATCCATTACATGTTCTTCGTACTCCGATTACTCCAGTCCTTGTGAAACTCTACTGGCTCCCTGTCACAAAGCGGATCGACTTCAGGATCCTCACTCTAGTGTTTTAATCCCTCCATTCCTTGGCACCTCCCTGTCTCTCTAACCTCTCTCCCCACAGCAGTATACGCTGACTCTGCTCTACTGGGTCCAGCCTCCTCCGCGTCCCCCAAATCCTCCGCTCCACCATTGGTGGCCATGCCTTCAGCCACTACGCCCCAAAACTTTGGAACTCCCTCATTCAACCCCTTCGCCTCGCCCCCTCCTTCCCCATCCTCAGGTCGCATCTGAAGACCTTCCTTTTCGACCAAGCCCACGGTCACTTTCCCTCTCTCCCTGGCTCAACCTTGGGCTCCACCATTGTTAAGCGCTCTGAGACACCACCCGGACTGGAGAGTGCTATATAAGTGCAAATTGTTGTTCTCCTGCGCTTCCATTCCCTCTCCTGTGTGACTGAAACCAGCAGCCTCAGTCAGAGCCAGCTCCCCGCCACTTCCGCCTGGGGCCCCAGGACTGTGCATCCTGCTCTCTCAGCCCCACCCTCAGCTCCCAGGTTGTATTGTCACAGGATTTTCAGGACAAATGAGTAGAGGCTGACTTACTTCCCCTTACGTTTACTGGCTGTGCACTGGGTCTCCACTCAACAGACAGCCTTTCAGAGATATCTGAAACTCGGCGAGAGAGCCTTGAGAATGTGGAATTAACTACCCAAAAAAGAAGTGGAGAATTTGGGATTAAGGCGTATAGAGCATTGTTTTTGGTCAACTGGGTGTCTGACACATGTGGAAACCCATTACTGTGTTTAAGAGTGAGACTCGAGTTTCACATATGCATTGAAGTTTCCGTTGCTATGGAGTCTCCCAAGAGTGACGCATCCTGTTCACGGAATGCCGGAAAATATTTAGAACAGGTTAGCGAGAGCCAAGGCTTTGGGTTCTGGCGCCTGGTATTTTCACGTTAGTTGTTGGAAGTATAATAAATTCAGCTGTGTGTTGGCTGACTTGCTGAGTAGGCGTTCGTTCGTTCCTGAAATAACTTGCTTGGAATCATTAAAGAAAGCAGCCCTAGCTGGGCTCAGAGCACAGCGTGCTTCACTGCCAATCGAGCCTGCAAGCCAGGGCACACATGGAATTAGTGAATCATTGGCTCCACCAAACTTAGCCACAGAGGCTGGTGTGGCTGTAGTCCTACACAGAGCAAATCCTGACACACCATTACAGTTACCTCACAAATACATTCGGGAGAGACCCTGTGCTCTGGCTTTCTGCTGGCTCATTGCAGCTCCTCCAGTTCTCCCCAGCCTCTGGGATTATCTGGAATTTCCTGTCTTCTGGCTAACGTCCAAACACCAGGTGTTGGAATCGCACCAAGATATCAGTTTGGCTCCGTTCGTAGCTCTTGCCCATAAATCAGCCCTTGAGCATCAACTTAAACTGAGCTCGAGTCCAGTGCTGGGGGAAGCGCTGCAGGAAACTCACAGATCAATAGAACCATAAGGTATTGATAGATATCTTATAGATATCTGTAAAAGCAGACAGAGCTTTTGTTTAAGGTCTCATCTGAAGACGAACAATGCAGTGACGTATAACGTGAATCTGTTATCTTCTGTTATAGAGATGAGCAACTGAGGCAGCCTGACACCCAAGGGCTGTCACTGAGGGGCTAGTAGCTGGTAGCTAGCCCTGGACAGTACTGAGATTGCTTGTGTTTTGATTGTGCCTGTGACTCTGAGATATTGTGTCCCGTTACAAAAGGTTTATTGTGCTCCCCCGCATCCAAACACATGTCTATTGTGTCCTCCACACACCCTGCCGTGGCGTGACAGAACTTGGTGACTGCTCCCTTCTTCTCTGTGCAGTGGTGACATTCTCTCCACTCGCACAGTCCGTGCCTTGTCGCAGTCTCTCCCTCTACCACCATTGTTGGAATTCTAATGCTCAAAGTCCTTTAAACTCCCAATACTGAATCATTTTTTACAGGATCCGAGGTGGATTCCAAGTCTTAGTGGAGTCCAGTAACATAGTGGTTAGCGCACTCGGCTCACAAGCGACAAGACTTGGGTTCGATTTCCAGGCAGGGTGACAACGTAGACAAGTTTCCTTACTCCACGCAGTAAGAAGGAACCTGGTGTTTAATCGATTCGTGGATCGTTTTCCTGGAATAATAGTAGTCACTAAATCCACAGCTGTTTGTGGGACATTGCTGTGCGCAATTGGCTGCTGTGTTTCACCCATAAAATACAAAGTCAATCCACTTTCCAATATGAAGTGTAGTGCTTTGACACGTCTCAATGACGTGTTAAGGCGCTGTTTCAAATATAAGGATTATTATTATATTACATTAGAGACCACCTGCCTCTGAGTGCCAGGAATGTGGGTGGTAAATGCCATTAAAGAGATAATAATATTTCTTGCATTTGGTAGAGCGCCTTATGTTGTTGAGACATCTCGAGGCGCTTCACAAGATATATTGTAAATTGGTGTGCCTGTATGTTTTGTGGTTGGACCGAGCCAGCCAATTTGTGGTTGTTTTTCTCTTCATTGCAATATTTAGTGGGGGGGGGTTCCCCATCTCTCAAGCCTTATCTATCGAAACTACATTGTTTCCTGCCTCTGCACACATTAACCACTGTCTAAGTAGGGTTACATAATGTAGCCTGAACTGGCCGTTCGCTCTCCCTTTCCGAGTTTCAGCCCGTGACGCCTCATAGCAGATCCCTTGATTTCCTGAGGTGTGTCCCAGAGCGTGTGGGATCTGCTGTAACCTTGTTCTCTCCTCCCGCAGGAGTCTACATCCTGGTTGGTGTGGGAGCGGTGATGATGATAGTGGGATTTCTCGGATGCTATGGAGCCATTCAAGAATCCCAGTGCATGCTGGGCACGGTAAGAACAAAACTGCGTGACTCTGCATTGTACCCTGTGTCACCACACCAGCTGCACTGGCACACTTGTCACTGTGCCAGCCTGCTCCTCCCTCCTCAACCCTTCCAGCCTCTATTTCTATCACAGTTCTCTCTCCAGGAACCTGCATTCTCCATTTACATTCCATCTGCCTTCCCTGTGTCTTTCTCCGAGTTCATCCCCTCCCACTTTTATATTCACCTCCTCGTCCCAAATTTGTCCCCAGCTCATAGGAACAGGAGTGTGCACTCGGCCCATCGAGCCTGTCCCAACACAAGATCATGACAGACCCACAACTCCATTCCCACTCCCGCCCTCTCTCCATATCCCCGATACCGTGTCTATCAAACATTTATCTATTTGCCTTTTAAATTCTTCAAGTGACTCTGCCTCCAGTGCCCTCTGGGAGAGTGAATTCCACAGTCACACCACCCTCTGTGAAAAATGTTCCCTTACTTCACTTTTAAACGGTTTAGCCTCAAGTTTAAAACAATGACCTCTATTCCTTAATTCTCTCGTTTTAGCAACTAAAACAGATGATCGTTATTCAGCTTGACAAACGCTTCAGAATTTTAAACACCTCGATCAGGTCACCACTCGAACTTCCCGAACTCGAGAGAATTCAATTCAAACTTTTCCATCCTTTCATCCTAATTTAGGCCCTTGACACGAGGAATCATTCTAGTAAATCCACATTGCACACTCTCTGAGGCCAATATATCCTTCCTACGGTTTGGTACTCAAAACGGCACAGAAAACTCCAAATGGGGTCTGACCAGTGTTTTGTACAAGCTGTAACCCCACTTGTTGACTTTTGCATTCCAGCCCCTTGTGATCAATGCATTAGCCTTTTTGATAAACTCTGCACTTTTTTTGTAATGATCTATGAGGCTGAACGCCTGCTTTGCTCATTTCCCCCGGCTACTTAGCTCATCATTTGTGGCATTTCCCTGATCTAGATCCGCTCCCGTGTTTCCCTCCATCATTCACTTCAATTCTAATCGATTCTATTTTGTAATATGAAGAATGCTGTATATATTCGGGTTGTTATTGTGCCCATCCTCCCATTGTCTCCTTGCAAGTCAAAAATGTAACAGCAGTAAGATTGCATTGGGAGTGAGCCGAACCAGTGAAGTACATTCTCTCGTGTACGTGCTGAGTGACAGTGGGTCTGGCTCATTTTTACCCTCTGCCTCCATTATCTGTGGGTTTTATAGTGCCGCATAGCATCAAATCAGCTTGAAGCCCTCCACAGATAATTACTGAACAGTCAGTACACTAGGCAGGAATTACACTTTGAGAATGTTCACAGATGAGCTGTAAAACTGCAAGGTCTTTGGTCCTGTCGAGTATAGTGACTGTGTGTTTGTAGGTGAACCCATCAGCCATTTTATCCACTGTAAAATCCTGTAATCTGGGGGATTGTTGTTTTGGACACTGGGAGAGAGAATGGATCAATTTCAAGATCCTCAAACTCATCTTCAAATCCCTTCATGCCCTGGCACCTCCCTACCTCTCCAACCTGATTACTTCCCAACCTACTACCCGCTGCCACCACTCGACTGGCTCCAGCCTCCTACTTGTCCCTCGTGCCCTCCGTTTCACCATCGGTGGCTGAGCTTTCAGCCATTAAGCTCCGAAACTGGAACGCTCTTCCTCGATCCCTCCACCTTGCTCACTCCTTCCCCCTTCCTCTTCGATTATGCCTACAGTCACCCCTCCCTCCCTGGCTCGGCATTGTGCTCCTCTCTGAGACGCTACCCTGCGTGAGGGGCACTATATAAATGCAGGTTATTGTTGTGACCTTTTTGATAAAGATTAAAAGTTGTCTAAAATGTAATGCTGCTGCTGTTATACCCAGGCCAGAAGTGCAGTGAGCCTTAGAGTAAAGGGGTGGCTGTGGGCATACTCCTATAAAAACTGTTCATCATCCCTCTTCCAGTTAATCTAATGTAGTGACTGTGTGCCTTATCTTGCAGTTCTTCATCTGCCTGATTATCCTGTTTGCCTGTGAAGTGGCTGCTGGCATCTGGGGATTTGTGTACAGAGAAGAGGTACGCTTGCCTCACTTCCCCACACACACACACACACCCTGTCCCGCACTCATTCACCTCCTCTGCAGGGACTGGGGGTAGATGTTGGTATGGCTTTTTTAGACGGTGTGGAGTGGGGACTTAGTGTGGCTCATGTTGGGGGGGGTGTGGGGGGGCAGTGTGTCTGTTGTGGGGGGAAGGGGGTCAGTTAATGCTCTGGGATATTCCGGTTGTTGGGACAGAGGGTAGATTCAGAGTTGGAAGGGTTGACTCTGATTGATGCTCTGCTCCTTTCTCAGATCTCGGACCAGGTGAAGGATTTCTACGACTCCTCGCTGACCACGTATAAGACCTCGATGCTGTTGTCAGACCGCCGAGCCCGGGCCAAGGCCGTGCTGCTCACCATGCACGAAGCGGTGAGTGCACAGACCAAGACGAGGGACGGGAATGCGGGGAGTGGGAGGGGGGGGGCAATCATGTTTGTGGTTCATGTTGGAAGGCTTTCAGCCTCTTTGCCCCCCACACTCTGGAACTCCATCCCACAGTCCCTTTGCCTCGCTTCCTCCCTCGCCTCCTTCAAAGTCTCGAGATCCTCCTCTTCGATCGTGCCTTCGGTCGCCCTCCCACCTCTCTGCCTTTCCTCACCCCTACCCCACCCCTCCACCATGCTCGGGTCCTGATCCCTGATTGTTCAGCGCCTTGGGACGTCCTCCCGAAGTGAAAGGCGCACTATAAATTTAATTTTGTTGTTGAAGGTCGGGTCAGTGGATGTCAAGCGTTTGTGGGGTGAGGGGGGAAGTCGCTGGGTATCTTGGGTGGGGGTTGTGTCATGGGTGTTTGTGGGGGGTCTCGGGGTGGGGGGGGTGAGTGTCTCGGTTGTTTTGTGGGATTGTGGGGGTCTCTGTTGTGAGGCTGGGCTGCTGTTAACTCTAACCCTCGCTGTGGCCCTTTTAGCTGGACTGCTGTGATACCAGTGTGTTCCGGTCAGACGCCTGCCCCAAGAGAGATCCCACCACATTGAGTATGGTGAGTGAATACTTCAGTCCATCAGCTCAGGCACTTTGCCATCCTCTCAGGAAGGATTTACCGGCTGTTCTGTACGGCTGAAAGCGCTGGGGCTGAGCTCGGCTGCTTTCCCCGCACTGCTCGAGGGCGCCCTCTGGTGTCAGGCTGGCAGAATCCTGGGAGCAGGTAGGAAGGCCCTTGTGGAGCACAACTTGTGGAGTCCCGTAGCGTAGTGGTTAGAGCGCTCGCTTCACAAGCAAGGCGACCCGGGTTCGATTCCCAGGCTGGACGAGACCTTAGGCAAGTCTCCTTGCTCCTCACGTCTCTGTTTCCCCAGCAGCAAGTAGGAACCCAGTTGGGAGCAATTGCCGGATTGCTCTCTGGGGGATAATAATTCCTCAAAAATAAGTTTGTCCACTCAATCCATGACTGTTTGAGGGACATTGCGGTGCGCAATTGACTACTGCGTTTCACGCGCAAAATACACTTTACAGTATATTCTGTGAAGCGCTTTGAGAAATGATAATGCACTGTATCAAATACAAGGATTATTATTAATACCTTACTTCACATGTGGCTTTCTTCACATAATTCCTCTAAAATACTCCCAATCAACTCTGCTCCATTAGCCACCTGGCATTTCATTCCACATCCTGACATAGAGGAAGATAAGCTTCCTACCTTTTCTTTCACACTCACGTATAATCCTACATTCAAACTCTCTTGTCCTCGCATCACCTACTCACCATTTATTCTCCAAGCCTTCCATTCTCTTCGCATCCTCCTGATGTGAAAGGCACTTTTTGTTGTCATCTTAAACACATAAATCACATGGCCTCTTTCTCCATTATGTCCGTGCCACTGGAGCCCTTTCCTTTAACCCTGCACTCTCTCCATTGTGTTTATTGTTGTGAGGTGTGTCACTCAGTGTTGTGAGATTGTGTGTGTGTCACTGGGGTGTTGTGAGGTGTGTGTGTGTCACTCTGGTTTTCCCGCTTTACCCACAGGATTGTCATAGGAAGATCAACGAGCTTTTCTTTGGGAAGCTGTACATCATTGGGATCGCTGCCATCGTCGTCGCAATCATCATGGTAGGAACTTTAGGACCTATCCCACATCCCTGACTGGGTGTAGATGGGGGATGGCCGCCTAGACTATGGGGGGGTAGGGGAGGTGGGGGTAGTTGCCAGGTGGTGTGTGTGGGGAGTTGCCAAGCTGTTGGGTGGAGACTGCATGGCAGTGGTGGGGTGTGGGTGGGGGCATAGACAGGGGTATGTCTCTCACTCACGGTGGGGGCTTTCTTGTTGCAGATTTTCGAGATGATTTTCAGCATGGTCCTGTGCTGTGGGATCCGGAGCAGCAGTGTGTACTAACCTCACTGCCTGCCGCTGCCCTCAACTGGCTCCCAGCACAGCAGCAAAAGCAGCTTTGTTGTGGAACAGCCCGACCCACTTATAAAATAACCCCTCCCCTCCCAACTAACCTCAATGATGGTGCTTCTCACAATGTTTTGTATACCCCCCCACCTCGCCCAACCCCCAACCCCCGACCTCACCAACACTGACAGTCGATGTAACAGCAACTGTTTAACCAAAGGACAGTGTGCGGGGAAAGGGAAATGGATCGCATTGCCCACCCCCACCCTATGCTGGTTTTTGACGCCTCCTCATCTCCTGAACGGGCATCAGTTGCTGCCCAGGTGTCACAGTGAAGCCTGGTGTGAGTTACCAGCTCAATTCAGATTTGAAGCCATTCTTCAGTGAGGGAGATGGGGGTGGGGGGGCGCGCGGAGGAAACTGCCAGTGGGGTGGGGGGAGTGGAGGGGAATGTCTTTCTGAGATTTTTTTTATATAATTGAACAATGCTGTGTTGGGGAGCACGCTGACACAGTTCCAGAGCTGATTTACTGATGATGATATAATGCTGTCTGTCTCGCTGGCCTGGCCAGTGCTTATCATGTGTATAATAATGAAATGTAACAGTAGCCTGCTGATGCCAGGCCAGTAACCAGTTAATGCACCGCCCCTGCCCCCTGTGCCACCCTGTAAGGTGGTGTGTCATCGCCCGCTGGCATTCCTCTAGGCTGCATTTATATAGCCCCCTTCACGCGGGGCAGTGTCTCGGCTCTGCCACTGTTAAGTGCTCTGAGACGCCGCCCCGCGTAAAGGGCGCTATATAAACGCAAGTTGTTGTCTCTGTGCAAGCAACAACATCTTCCTGGGTTTAGTTCAAACCTACCAGGGTGGGCTACGCTTCCTCCTGCCCTGTGCACAAGCCCAGCCAGAGCTGGTTACACTCACAGCCCGCAGCTCACCATACAGTGGACTGACTGCACACATGTTATCCAGACAGCAGTCTGCGCTGAGCTTGGGGGAGATGAGCGTTGTGTGGTCACTTGCGGACGGGGACGGGGGTGATTCCTAGCCTGATGAAGCTCCGATCACCCTGCTCCAACATGCTGCCTCGTTCCAGCAGCGCTAATGAAGGCTTCTGTATTTGGAGCTGTGTGCGCGCTGGTGCCTGCTTTCAACTGTCTCTGAAGTGCTTGTTATGTGAATATGTAACAATAAAGACCACTTTCTTTAACACAGCTTTGCCCCGCACTGAGTCCCTTGTGTGTGTGTGTGTGTGTGCGTGCGCGTGCTCACTCATGTCATCAGCTGTAATATGAAGATCCAAGTTTCATGCCATCGAGACCCTCATTCACGAATTCATTACATCTTGGTTCCACTACGCTAAGTAGCCTGTGATTTGTGGGCAAAACGTGGCATGGAGTAGATTTGTTTGTGTTTTGTGAAATTAAATATATTGCTTATAAAATGAGAAACAAACAGATTAAAAACCTATATTTCACTTTAACAAAAATCAACAAAATCTGGAATCAATTGTCACTATTTACACTTAAAAAAATGTAAAAAAAATTAATATTTCATTTCACTGCAATTAAGATTCAAGCATGTTATCGTCAACAGTACATAGTCTTCCCCCCCCCCCATCTCCAAGCTGGCCAGAGCTCCAGGTCCCGTCAGCCTTTTCAGATGGATGTTAAAGATCCCATAGCACTATATGAAAAGAGAAGAGTTTCTCCCGCTGTCGTGGCCAACAACCCCCCAGATAAAATTGCTTAGCTACTCCATGGCTGTTTGTGGCAACAAAGTTTTTGAAACAAACTGGATGAACATTTGAAGCAAATCAATACAAAAGGGTACAGGGAATGGGATTAGAGTAGAGAGCTCCAGTGTGGAAGCGAGCACCAGCACAGACACGATGGGGAATGGCCTCTTGTGTTGCAATTTCCATGGTTGCCATAGATTAGCAATTTCTGACCTTTACCGTGTCGAAGCTGCAATCACATGAGGTTCATTTCCTGTGGTCGAGGGAAACCATTCCCCCGTTTCCTCTGTATGTAACCAGCCCTCTGATACCTGGGCTTTCGAATGCTCGGAGCTGGTGCTCATTGCTGCAAGTGCTCCTTGTGTCTGCATTGATCCGGAACAAACCCAGAACTGATTTGCTGTGAGACATATTCTCTGGCGTTGCTGTGCTGCTGTGATCGGAGGCATTCTGTGGCGGAGAGTCCAGTGCCGTGATGGGAATCTCGAGACGTCACCTCAGCACACATCACACACGCCTCACACATCAGTGGATCGCACGTCACTATGCAAGTTAACCAACAGGGGCCGCTGATTCTCATTCAGCAAATGCCTGCAAGATACAACACAGAATACGCTGCTCAGCTGATACACTCACAATCAATGGTTTTCACTTGAGCCAGACTATTTTCCAGTGTTCAGTGAGTCAGTCACACAAGAGGCCACACACCTAGGGACAGGTTAGAGACCTGGGTTTACACAGAGCAATCTTGCAGCATAGTGCTTCACTCCAAATAGCTCTTAATAGTCGTTCAAAAGGAATTGGATAAATACTTGGGGGAATGGGGTTAGATAAGAGAACGCCTGTGGGGAGCGAGCACCAGCACAGACACGATCGGGAGAGCAGGGAATGAGATTAGAGTAAAGAGCTTCAGTTGGGGAGCGAGCACCAGCACAGACATGAGGGAGAGAAAGCAGGGAATGGGATTAGAGCAGAGAGCTCCAGTCCTGTGTGGAGCCACAAGGGTGTGTGTTTATATGAGTAAAGTGCGCCCTGGCATGTGGACGAGGAGTGCTGTCTCCCACTTACTTGTGTCTCTCCTCCAAACGACTGTTGGTCCGTGTCAGATATTGATTTTTCACCGTAATGGGAACATCAGGCACATACCACGCAGCAATGTACTTAACACACAAAGCCACGTTCTGAGGGGACATGAGCAGAGACAGACTAGGTCACTGAGCAGCGACAACCCAAACCAGGCTACATTGACACACACACCTACACCGACACTGACACACACACACCTACACTGACACACACACCAACAATGCCACTCGACTACACTGACACACACCAACACTGACGCGACGCACACCAACACCGACATTGACACACACCGACACTGACAGTGACACACACCGACACTGACAGTGACACACACTGACACTGACAGTGACACACACTGACACTGACAGTGACACACTGACACTAACTTACACTGACACTGACAGTGACACACACTGACACTGACTCACACTGACAGTGACACACACTGACACTGACCCACACCGATACTGAGTGACCCACACCGATACCGACAGTGACACACACCGACACCGACATTGACACACTCTGACACTGACACACACCGACACTGACACACACCTACACTGACACACAATGTACAAATTCCCAATGTGAGGAATGGACACACATTCCCGGTGTGGGGATGAGGGAGCATAACCAACCTCAAATAAGACGAGGAACGCCAAGCGAGCTGCCAGAATGTGCCAGAACTGCACTGTGTAACCATAATCCTGGGAGTTCCTGTAATCCCGATACCTGCAGGACATACAAAGTGAGAGCGCAGCAACATCAACAACAGCAACACCAATAACAGCAACAACAACAGAACAACAATTCTCCCAGAGCAGCACACGTCCCAGCGTTCTCTCTCCCTCTTGCCAGGTCCCCGTCTAATTTACTGATGGCTGCTAATCCAGTTCCCTGTGGGATGCGTCTGTTGACCAGGCCTCAGTAACCAGACGTAGGAATGAATTCCAGCCACTGACAAGCCTCAAAATGAAGAGATTCCCTCTAACCTCTCCCTGATTTGTCTGCTAACAGACCTAAGCCAAAGTCACTCACCACTAAAGACATTGTTTGCCCTCTGTCCCCTGCTGACACTCACTGTCAAGGCTCAGACATGGCAAAGTAGCAACAGCAACAACAACTTCCATTTATACAGCGCTCTTCATGCAGGTATTGTTTCGGAGTGCTTACTAGAGGCAGATCCTGATGCCAAGCTGTGGGGGGTGACCATAAGCATGATTGAAGAGGAAGATCTTCAGTCATGATTTGAAGAGGCAAGGTGGAGAGATCGAGGCATGGAGTTCCGGAGTCTGGGGCGTAGTGGCTGAAAGCACGGACACTGATGGTAGGGTAGAGGGGATAAGGGACAAGCAGGAAGCCAGAGCCCGCCAAGCAGAGGCGGTGGAGTGGGGAGAAAGCAGATTGGAGAGGTTGGGAGGTGCCAGGGGGTGAAGGGATTTGTAGATGAGTGTGAGGATCTTGAAAACGATCCGTTCTGTGCAAGTGTAGCCTGGTGAGGACTGGGGTGATGGGATTACAGGTGATGAGTTTAATGTGGGTGAACATACGTGTGGCAGGGTTTTGAATTAATTAGATTTTATGAATGGTGGAGCTGGAGAGACCGGTGAGCAGGGCATTGGAATATCCAGCCAGGCTGTGCTGTCATCAGCAGTGCCCTGGAGTATTGTAGATCCACATGGCTCAGGAACTGGACTAGAGACCGACATAGATGTTGGGCTCGATTATGACAGCCCACTGCCGGGAATGTCCTGCCCTGTCCTACCTGCAGTACGTGATCTCCAGCTCGGAGTTGGTGATCCTCGGCTGTGTTTTGTTGTCCATCTTGTTCAAGTAGAACACAGACAGGCTGTTGTTAATGTAGCCCGTCAGACAGCTGCAAACACACCACACCAAGCACAGGTCAATACAGAACAGCACTAAAGCAGGATAGAGCAAGTGAGCGAAGGAGGGAATGAGGGAGAAGGTGAGTGAGGAAGGAAGCGAGTGAAGGATGAAGCAAACTGGGGGGAGGGAGAGGAGAAGCGAGGGAGGGAAGGAGCGGGGGGCAGACACGGAGGGAAGGGGGGAGAGAGAGAGAAGCTGTGTACATGAAGGGTTGGTGTCTGGTTGCTGGGACACTTACTCTTCTGTGCTGTGTCCTCTTGCACACGGCCCATACTGATACTTGTAAACGAGGCGAGGGATGAAATCGGATGTGATGGAGATCACCAGCCCGTTGCCAATCACAGCCAGAACGCCGATGGCCTCCAGCACTGGCAGCCAGATCCCTGCAGGACAGAGCAGCTCATCACTGCCCGTTCCCCCCATCACGATCTATCTCCCCTTCTCACTACCTGTTTCCCTGTCATTGCCCGTCTCCCCATCACTGTCTATCTCCCCGTCACTGCCCGTCTCTCCCCATCACTGCCCGTCTCCCCCCGTCACTGCCCGTCTATCCCCGTCACTGCCCGTCTACCCCCGCCCCCGGCACTGCCCGTCTACCCCCCGTCACTGCCCGTCTACCCCCGTCACTGCCCGTCTACCCCCGTCACTGCCCGTCTAGCCCCGTCATGCCCTACCACCTCCCTACCTCTCCAACCTGCTTACTTCCCACTCCACAACCCGCTGCCTCCACTTGGCTAGCTCTGGCCTCCTGTTTGTCCCTTGTGTCCACCGTTCCACTATCGGCATTTGTAATTTCAGCCACTACCCCGCAGCTCCATGACCCAATCCCTCACTTTAATAATATAAAAATGGGGCTCAGGGTGGGGGGGGGGGCGGGGTCAGGGCGGGCTGGATCAGGGTGGTGGGGGCGTCAGGGTGCCACTCACCGATGTCGTTAGCTTTGCGTGGCACGGCCCGTTTCTGCAGCACCAGCATCTTGCGAGCGTCCAGCCTGATCTCCAGCAGGTTGTTGATCAAAGCCAGTAATGGAGCGAGCGGGAATGCCGCCACGAAGATGGTGGTGAAACCGTACTGGATCACTGTCACCGAGAGAGTGAAACTGTCAGACATGCCAACAGGCAGCAAGATGGGAGGCACGACAGGCGGTGAAACAGGAGGAAAGTCAAACGGAGAGACAGGCAGCAGGAAGGGGGAGGCAGTGAAAGACAGCGAGGTTGACAAGCCGAGAGACAGGGGGATGACAGGCCGAGAGACGGGGGGGTGACAGGCCGAGAGACGGGGGGGTGATAGGCCGAAAGACAGCGGGGGTGACAGGCGGAGAAACGGGGGGGTGACAGTCGGAGAGACGGGGGGTGACAGGCCGAGAGATGGAGAGACAGACAGTGGGACTGGACACACCCATTTCCAGGAACTCTTTGAACAGGCTGAAGGAGCCGACTGTGTTCAGGCTGTAGTTCTGCAGCCAGTGAGCCATCGTGGGGTCCGTGTTGCTCTCGTCACTCGTCACTCGCCGATGATTCCACTTACGTTTGAAGGATCTGCCGGTCAGAGAGGCAGTCTGTCACTGACACTCGACAATCAGGTGATTCGGAGGTGACACGTTACATGGGACAGACAGCGACAGCCACAGTAGTGATCCTGAGAGGCCAAGAGAGACTGAACTCCCAAGTGCAATATCTCAATGCAGTGAGAGCTTTACTCTGTCTAATCTGTTGCTGACCTGGGAGTGTGGACGGAGAATGTAGAGGGAGCTTTTCTCTGTCTCTAACCTGTACTGTGGCTGGCCTGGCAGTGGGGAGGGTGTAAATGGGTGACTTACGGGATGCAGTACTCCAGGGTGCTGCTCAAGATCTGCTTCAGAAACATGATCATGGCCATCTGGATGAAGAGGTCGGTCATACAGCCACTGGGGTGACACTAAAGTAAAAACACACACAGTCAGGCATCTCCGTGCACCGGGCGGTGGGGTGGGGGGAGAGTGAGTGACGGACAGAGCGCGAGTAACGGACAGAGCGCGAGTGACGGACAGAGAGCGAGTGCAGCTGAGAGCTCACCTCCTCAAGTCTCCACTTGCTGGCTATTCTCACATAGTTGTTGGGATGCCCGTTAATCCTGAAAAATAAACACACGTCATCACACGCACTGCACCACGCACCAGGCTCCTGATAATCCACGTTTGACAGCCATATGTGAAAATTAACATGTCGCTCAAAATTGTGGTTCTGTTTCCCATGCCCCCACACCCCCCATCCCACACCCACCCACCGGGCCCACGACACTGCCCCCATCCACTCCCCACCCACTAGCCTGCCCGGTGCGGGTTGCGGACTCACCGGCCCAGGAAGAAAGCAACGTAGACGATGGAGGAGAACATGGTGAAGAACTGGAAAGTGAACATTTTCACTGTGAAGTTGTTCTCTCGCGCCAGCTCCGTCCGTGGCTTCTCTGTAACACACAGAGGAGAGAATGATCCCCCCCCTCACAGAGCCGAGACTCACCCCCCTCCCCACACACACACACACACAGCACTGCAACCCCCCACACAGACACACAGCCCTCTCCCCCCTCATACACACACAAACCCCTTCCCCCCACACACAGTACTGCAACCCCCCCTACATACAGACACACAGCCCCCTTCCCTCACACACACACAGCCTTCTCCTTCCTCACACACACTAACAGCCTTCTCCCCCTCACACAAACTCACACACACACAAAGAGCTGAGACCGCCCCACCCCCGACCCGTGTACACAGGCGTTGTTGAGGTGTTGCCATGTATGTTGCCGCTGTGAGTGATGGAATCATACCTAAATCACACAGCTTCAGAGCCACAAAGTGGTTCACCTGTAACACAGTAATAACATCGCTCAGTGTGTGCGCACCTGTGATTGTGTGTGTGTGTGTGTGTGCATGTGACCAGGTTTGTGTGACTGTGTATGTCTGAGAATGTGTATGTTGTCTGTGTATAACGATGTCTCTGTGTGTATGACTTAAACGCTCCGAGAGGCTCCCCGTGTGAACGGCGCTATATAAGTTTGTTGTGTGTGTGTGTGTGTGTGTGAGAATGTGCGTGTGTATCTGTCTGTGCATGGGTGAGTCTGTATGTGTGGGTGAGTATGAGTGTGTGTGTGTCCGTGTTTGGGTGGAGGGGGGAGAGGAGGTCCCACCTTGGTCATGATGATGATGGTGAGGAAGTGAAGCAGCGCCCCGATCATCACGGCTCCGGTGTTGGCGTGGTCACGCAGGAACTCCAGCCCGGAATTGGTGAAAAAGATGGTGACGACCACACGGCTGATCACAATGGCCAACGCGATGCCGATCATCAGTATGATCTGTGACATGCAGTAACGTAGCTCATGCTGGGAAGATACTGATCGGCTTGTACACTGACACGTTCGTACGCTGACACATGTGAGCGGCGAGGCGGGGTTGGGGGGGGGTGGGGGGGACAGTGTCCTGATCTCTCGCTGGCTGGAGCACTCACCATGAGACAGCTGAGCAGCAGGACCAGGCTGGTGCGAGTGTACGAGTGCCGGTACCGCCGCAGTGCAGTCTCGGGGTTGTAGATCTGCCGCAGAGCCAAATCCTCCTGATACAACATAATCCCCATCACCCTGGGCTCAGCATTGCACACACCTATTACACACTACTGTATAACACTGTCACACACTATAACCCTATCACAGACTATAGACCAGTCACACACTGTAGCACAGTCACGCACTCCTCTATAACGAGAGCCAAGAGAAAATTGAAAACTCTTAGAGAAAGAAACACACTCACTGATACAGAGAGAGAGAGACACATTCACTGACACAAAGACAGAGACACTCACTGTCATACAGAGAGAGACACTCACTGACACAGAGAGAGACACTCACTGACACAGAGAGAGACACTCATTGACACAAAAAGAGAGACACTCACTGACACACAGAGAGACACTGACACACAGAGAGACACTCACTGACCCACAGAGAGACACTCACTGACACACACAGAGAGATATACACACATTAACAAAGACACACTCTCACAAATGCCCCATCACTCTCCCCCACCCCCCCACCCCAATCGACCTCCACCCCCGACCGACCCCCTCCCCCGCCACTCCCTGACCGATCCTCTGCACCCCAGGCTCACTCCTCTCTCCTCAGTCACATTCCAACTCTTCTTATTGTAACGCTCTGCGACCCCTGCCTTCCACCAACTCGCCTGCTCTCACATGGTTAAGTCAGTTAAACCGGTTACCTCATCCTCGTCCCAGTGGTACAAGTTCCATTGGTGGACTATGCTGGCTCGCGACCGCTTCCAAACCTCCATGAAGATAGTGGCTGGTGATGGAGAACATTGACAGAGTTAGTGTTCACAGGTGTAACCAGCAGCCACACTCACTGTGACACACACCGTGGTGCTGTAGCACGTTTCATGGAGTATTTACAGGATTTACTGTAAAGTGCAGTGACTTCACATTAGTATAATTGTGGGTGAAGCGTGGCAACACAATTGCTCACAGCAATGTCCCTCAAACAGAGATGGAATGAATGACCAATTTTATTTGAGGGACTGTTGGTCAGGACATCGTGAGAGAGAAATTCTCTTTCTTTTCGGATAGTGATGAGGAATCTTTAACATCCACTTGAACAGGAAACCTCGGTTTAACACTGATGACATGATAAGATGCTACATCAATTGTAAAATTCATTGGGGGGTGGTGGGGGGGGAGTGTGGAGGTGGAGGGAGACATGGGGGTTGGTTACCTACCCCAGATGGCCATAAACATGGCAAAGAAGACGGTTATTTCATGGTCGAACAGTTCTGTGACCTGTCAGAGGAGAACAAGACTGGTTAGTTAGTGTAACTAGCCCCACTCTGCACCAGTTATTTAGCACTTAACGTAGAGCCAGATTAAGGGTTCTGGGGCTGTAAAATAGATCACTTTTGGGGGCCCTGTATAATGTGCAGCAATGCCTTATTGTGCTCGACAGACACATGTTGCTATTTAATTTGAGATTTTATTTTAATATAGTTAAAAGTACTTATAGGTGAACATAACAAGACATTCTTAAAGTATGTAAAGGTGTAACTAATCGCTCTACACACTGGTTAGTTAGTGTAACTAGTCGGTGTGCATTGCACTGAGCCAGGCTGTGTGCAAGGTGGGACGGGGTGCGTGGGGGGTGGGCTGTACCTTGGCATGTGTGCAGGTCTCGGAGAGTTTCCACAGCGGGCATCGCTGGTCACACAGCGGGCACATGATGGTGGTGTTAGCATTACAGATCTCCTTACTGAGACAGAGAGTCACACACACATACACACACACACACAGATTGAGACAGAGAGAGATAGATAGAAAAAGAGGGTGAGACAGACACACACACACACAGACAGGAGAGACGGATGGTTAAATTGTGGCCATGTTATTGTGTAGTGATGTCCCTTTACATTAAAAAGACAAGTTTTACTATTTGAGACTTTTCTGGAAGACGGATTGGGTAAATTCACCACTGCCCACCTTGCCCCCCCCCCCCCCCCCCCCACGCACTCACCGCTGGAACCCTCGGCCCTCAACTCTGATCCCTCAACCCTGACCACGCAATCTGACCTCTAATCTTCAACCTTGTCCCCTCAACACTTGCGCCTCACCCTGACCCCTCAATCCTGAACCCTCATCATGAACCCCTTGCTTGCCAGGCCTGTACCTAATTTGATTGTTGAAGAAGACGAAGGCACACAGAAACATGAGAACTCCAAAGGCAGCAGCCGGAATCAGCATGGTGGTGTACCAGCCCAACCAGGCAAAGTACAGAGCTACTCGCTCCCCAAAATACTGCCTGTAACAACACAGCACACAGCACTGTCACCATCACAACAACAACAAATTACATTTGTACAGCGGGAGGAAGTCCCAAGGCACTGGACAGTCATGGATTTGCACCCAACCTGGGACTTGGGATCAGGAGGGATGGAGGGCAGGAAGCGTGGGGTTAGAAGGGTGACCGAAGGCGCGGTAAAAGAGGAAGATCTTGAGATGGGCCTTGAAGGAGGCAAAGTAGGGGGTGATGTGGAGGAACTGTGGTATGGAGATCCAAAAGGTGGGAGCAGAGGCTGAAGGCCCGGTGGCCAATGGTGGGTGGGCCGGGCGGGTGACATGGAGCATGCTACAGCCTGCTGAGCAGAGGGAGCAGCAGGTCGGCATGGGATTAGCAGGTCACAGAGGTAGGGAGCAGGAGGGCGGTGGAGGGCTTTGAAAGCGAGGACGAGAATTTTAAACTCTCTCCTCTGGGGGATGGGAAGCCAGTGGAGTCAAGTGAGAATGGGGATGATAGGGTCATGGAGCTTTGGGCGAGAGAGGACATGAGCTGCAGAGTTCGGGATGATCTTCAGCTTGTGGAGGGAAGAGTTTGGGAAGGCCGACAAGCAGGAAGTTAGTGTAGTCGAGCCTAGATGTAATAAATGTGTGGATGAGGGTCTCAGGAGCTTGAGCGGAGAAGCAATAGCGGAGACGGGCGATGTTTGGAGGAGATGGCAGGCAGAGCAAGTCAGTTCATGGATGTGGGGTTTGAAGGACAAGATGCCAAAGTTTCCTACTGACTCAGTGAGATGGTAGTGTGCATCCATGAATGGTGATGTTGTCAGTGCCTGAGGTGTGGAGGCGCTGACCGGATCCAAGCAGGAGGGTCTTAGTCCTTGTTGACATTCAATTGGAGAAAGTTAGCTCTCATTAGGACTTGTGCCAGGCAGATGGTCCATTAGGACAGCAGTGGTCCTGGAGTCGAGGATGGAGGCAGATAGATAGAGTTGGGTGTCATCCGGATACATGTGGATCAATGCCATGACATCACCTAGTGCGAGCATGTAGACATTGAAGAGGATGGGATCGAGGACAGAACCCTGAGGAATGCCATTCAAGACGGTGCAGGGGCTGGAGGAGAAGCCCTTCATGGACATGAAGTGAATACGATGGACCAGACGAAGGCAGCACCATGAAATTGAGCTGAGAGGAGACGCCATGGAGAAGGATAGAATGGTCAACAGAGTCGAAGGTGGCGGAGAGGTCAAGGAAGATGAGGAGACAGAGGGAGCCCTGGTCATAGGTGGACCAAATGTTGCTTGTAACTTTGACCAAGGCTGTCTCTATGCTGTGGGCAGCATGAAAACCCGATTGGAGGGGTTCATACAAGGAGTGGCAGGACAGGAAGAAGCAAAGCTGGGAAGCAACAGCTCATTCCAGGACCTCGGAAAGAAAGGGAGATTGGACATTAGGCAGTAATTGGAGAGCAGGAAGCTCATCCAGGGAAGCTTTTTTGAGGATGGGGGTGATGAGGCAGTGGAAATGGTGCCAGAGGACAAAGAGAGGAGCACAACCATCACCATCACCTCCAATTGCTCCAAACTGTGCAATTATTTTGTGCACACACTCACACGGGGACTCGCAGACTCACCTGATCTCATTCACCGGCTGCTTGTGAAACAGACGGCCCCAGCGGGCCCAGCCATCCCATAATTTCTTCTCTCTCTCCGGGAGATTTTCCTACCACAGTGAGCAAGAGTCACAAATACAGCTGGAGTGGGGTCGGGGTTGGCAGGGTCGATGCGGGCGGAGCGGAGTCGGTGCGGGCAGGGCGGGGTCAGTGATGCCGTCGTCAGCGTGGGGCATGGTAGGATCAGTGAAGTGGCAGGGTCAGCATAGGGAGGGGGCCGCGCTGGGCGGCGCGATCACAGCCCGGGGTTGGGTCAAACTACATCCGCAGTCTCTGCGAAGGAGAGAGAGCACGAGAGTTCATGCGGAGGATGGAACGATGGAGCTACCTGGCACTGTTAAGCCAAGGTTTGGTAGGTGCTCAAGCAATGATTTACGTCTTGTAGTGTGACAATTGCCCGGTTAATTAGGGCAGAGACTCCCAACTGTCTCTGACCAAACAGTCACCTCCTTTGACCCATCAGTGATGCAATAATAATAATTCTTACATTTGATATGGTGCCTTATCACGTCTTTGAGACTTCTCAAAGCGCTTCACAGACTATACTGTAAAGTGCATTGACTGTATATTTTCGTGGGCGAAACGCGGCAGCTAACTGCACACAGCAGCGTCCCCACAAACAGTAGTGGATTGAAGTGACCAATTTATTATTATTATTATTATTATTACAGCCGATGTGGGGTCAAGATAAACTGATGGATTGTTGATTTTAACTTTTAACCCCACTCGTTATCATAAAATCAACAGGTATTTAGGGGAAGAACATGACTGACACGGGACAAATGAGTTCTCTTCGATACCTGTCTCTCTGCACGTAGAAGTTAGACTTTTGGGGTATAAAAGGGGTTTTAGTCGGTTTCTCTGAGAAGCAGTTTTGACCAACTCCCAGTTGCCCGCTGCTCTCCCAGGGATAGGTAACTGATCACTACTGTCCTCGGAAACCCGTTTGCTACCATTATCGTATCTTGCGATAGTCGGTTGTTGCTCATTGTACAATCATTGACTGTTCAACGAAAATAAAGGAAACAATTGCTTAACATCCAAATCCAATTTCGTATTTATTATTTAATGATGAAACAAAGAAATAATTCATTATTTCACTATTAATTAAATAATAAATACAAAGTTTCCTTACGGGGTTAGGTTAGAGCTGGGATCGGGGCTCTGTTGATGGTGCCATCGTTGTGAGAATTGTCGCTCACCTCGTGTAGCGGAAACGCTGCCACGAACGTCTTATCTTCCAACAAAGACCTCAGCACGTGGCATTCTAACAGAGAGAGAGAGAGAGAGATTGTGTGTTACCCCAGAGGGAGAGAGAGAGATTGTGTCAACCCAAAGGTGAAAGAGAGAGAGAGTGTGTCACCCCAGAGAGAATGTATGACCCCGAATATGAGAGAATGTGTCACCCCAAAGGTGAAAGTGAGAAAGCCACACACACACAGGGTGATACTCACTGCAGTCACGGTCAGCGTAACAGTTTGTTGTCCTCAGGATGAAATCAACAATTCGAATTCTGTAAAGAGACGTTTAGAAAGTTAACCCTTTGTGTGCTACCAGTGATTGGAGGGAACATGCCAACGCCCAAAAAACTATCAGTGGCTAATGGGGGTCTCCATCCTTCTCCATCTCTCTCGCACACTTAATCCGTCTCTCTCCCTCGCTCTCTCTCTCCCCCACCCATCTCTTTCTGTCCCTCTGTGTGTGTGTGTGTGCGGGTGTGTGTGTGTGTCTCTCTCACTCTCTCTCGCTATGCACTCTTTATTAACAAAACACAAAATACCGCAGGTATTGGAAATCTGAAAACAAAAACAGAAGTCCCTGGGAACACTCAGCAGGTCAGGCAGCATCTATGGAGAAAGGAAAGTGAGTCAACGTTTCGGGTCCACGACCCTTCATCAGAACTGGGCTATGTTGGGAGGGAGAAGCTTTTAAGGGCTAACAGAGAGGGGAAGGCAGGGCAAGGAAGACAAAGAAGAAAATGGGGTAAGAAGACAGGTTATGATGGATTAAAGAGGTGTTAATACTGCAGAACAAAAGGTGGGGGTGGGAGGAAGATTGCAACACAATAGTAATGGTCACAGAAGAGAGGGAGGGGGAAGGTGAGCTGCTATGGTCTGAAATTGTTGAAATCAATATTGAGACCAGAGGGCTGTAAGGTTCCTAGCAGATAAATGAGGTGCTGTTCCTCGAGCTTGTGCTGTGGCTAATTGGAACAGCGTAGGAGACCGTGGATGGAGAGGTCAGAGTGCGAGTGGGAGGGAGAGTTGAAATGGCAAGAAACAGGAAGCTCAGGGTTGTGCTTGCGGATAGAACGGAGGCGTTCGGCAAATCGGTCACCCAATCTGTGTTTCGTCTCCCCATTGTAGAGGAGACCACATCGTGAGCAGCAAATGCAGTAAACTACACTCTTATTGCTCTTTGTACAGGGTGTGTGTGGGCGCTGTGTGTGTATACAGGATGTGTGCTGAGTGCATACAGGGTGTGTGCTGGAGGCTGTGTGTGTACACAGATACCTGGTACACCGGGTTGGCTCATTCTTGTCCCTGCACAGCTCAGTATTGGCCAGGAGCCGTGTGTATTTCTGGAAGATCTCGTCCCCAGCGTGAATCCCGAAGAACAGCCTCTGCTTGTCACTCTTTTCCTGGAAACAATCACAATGAGAGTAAAAACTTACTGCCATTTCACACACTCAACATTAACTCAACTGATCAAGAAACATAGTCCAGCTTCCTGTTTGTCTTGTTTAATGCTGCCTCACACTATTTAGACACAATAAGTGATGACTAACTAACATCCATTAACTCTTGTGGTTCTTAAGCTTAGATCCTATATGCAGCAGCTTGTCTTTATCTGTATTAAACTTCATTTCACAGTTATCAGCCCATGTACATCCCCGTCACACTCTCTGTGTAGGACCTTTGCTGCCTCCTCTGGTTCCACACTCCCCCCCCCCCCCAACTTAGTGCCACATGTATATGTGACTATCTCACATTGGGTCTGTGAATCCAGGTCATTAATATATGCTATCACCACTACGACAACTTGCACTTATATCGCAACCCTCCACAGGATAGGGTCCCGGAGTGCTTGATGGGGGGGGGGGTGGGGAATATGAAAAGCAGGACAGACCTTTGAGGCACCTGCCTACGTTGTACCCCCAGCCTGCACCCCTTGGACCAGCGGTAACCCTTTATCAGCAACCTTTCACTCCGTCAAAAGCCTTTTGTAAATGAAAGTGGAGGGTGTCCATTTGTCCAGTGCCCCCGGTCCAAGTTGTCCACTGCGTCCATCCCCCCACCCCCGCATACAATGGTTCGACCCACATCTAGGAACAGAATGTGCTGCCATCTTGGATTCCCCCGGCATCTGCGGTCCGTTGTTCCCAAACCATAACAACTGGCGCTTCGGAACAACGATTTGCGCAGGAACACCGGGAGAGGGGAGTGACGAGAAGGAAGTGAGGCCCAAACACTGTGCCAGTCACGGGCGGGGGAGGGGTGGCACAAGCCGCCCTCAGAAATGAAGGGGAGAATGCGATGTTGCAGCAGGTTCTGTGTGAAACCTATCACATCTCTCAGGGAATGTTGCATTTTTCACCGGCAGCAGTTGGAATCGAACGCGAACAGATGCCGGCCAATCTTGGTGCAAGCCACTCACCGTCACTACAAAGCCCTTCTGCCTCAGCAGCTCCAGGTATCGATTCCGCACATCGGCCTTCCCAGTCCGCTTTGCCACAAGAACATAGTAATAGACGAGCTGTAACACAAGAACATCCCACTGACAACCAGCTTGGAGCCACCACGAGTGTGGACGGACAGTGTAGTGGGAGCTTGATTCTGTCTCTAACCCTGTCAACCTTGTCCCCTTCCTCGGGTTGCACGGTCAATGCTGAACAACAGATGTACGTGAAACGTAGAGTTTGGAATCAAAGTTTATAGGTGATCAGTCTACACAATGCAAGGGAGGCAGGTGGATTATCTGACTGTTCTGCTCCAACGATTACTGAAAAAACCTCATTCTTGTATCCTGAACTATCTTAAAACTAGTTATCTACAGAACCATGAGAGCCTCATGATCTCATTCCTACAAGACCCCAAGTTATCAATGTTGGCTTTTTGCCAAGGCCATCTTTATCTTTTCCTTAAGCCTCCGTAACTAAGTCTCTCTACACATTCTCTTTCACACATTCCTCTGGTGCCTATCATGAATGAGCTGGTCAATAAAATGGTTTAATTTATTTAGCATGGCCTTCTCCGTGTTCGTCTGTGCCGATACATCTGACATATCCACACTATTTTGTTCTCTATTTCAAAGGTAGCTAGTCTTCTCTCTGAGTCGTTTGTCACATCTGTCTCAGCAAACCCGTGCTGTTCCTGAGTGAGGGAGTGAGTTACCTTGTCCTCGTTGCCCAACAGTGGTGCTGAGTGCCCATGGACTAGGTCCGTCAGTTCATGCTGCAAGTAAAGAGTCAGACAGTGGAGGTCAGACACACATCACATCAGCCTCACATCCCTCAGTAACTGCCGCACATATAGCACTCACAGGATGACAGTGTGCTGTTGCTGTGAGTGAGAAGCTCAGGGAGCCTGGGCACAGGTCCGGCCCCCACCAGTCACGGCCTGGAGCCACTTTCTGCCCCGCGCATGCCTCACCCCGCCACCCCTCTCCATGCTCCAAACTCTGCAGTAGTTTATAAAATCTTTAAATGCTGTCTATCCTCTGGGTCTTTGAATACTGCTACTAATATGATAACCCTTACATTTGATACAGCGCCTTATCACGTCTTCGAAGCATCTCAAAATGCATCTCAGAATACAACAACAACTTGCACTTATATAACCCCCCCCCCCCCACGAGGGTAGTGACTCAGAGCGCTTAACAGTGGCGGAGCCTGACTTCAAGCTGGGGGGAGGGGGAGGTGGCTGTAAGCACGGCCGAAGAGGAAAGTTTTCAGACGGGACTTGAAAGAGGGGAGAGAGGGGGCAAGGCGGAGGGATTGAGGGAGAGTGCTTCAGAGTTTTGGGGCGTAGTGGCTGAAAGCACGACCTCCGATGATGGGGCGGAGGGTGCGCGGGACGAGTAGGAGGCCGGTTCCGGTCAAGTGGAGGCGCCGGGTGGTGGGTTGAGGAGTGAGGAGTGATGAGAGGTTATAGACTGCGAAGTGTACTGACTGTCTATATTGTGGGTGGAATTCAGTAATTCTGCACAAGTTGCACAGGTTGTCATCCTGGCTTCAGTCACTCACTCTTGCTATGATTCAGAAGGATTGGGTTCAAGTTCAGACTTTGAGCGCATATTCTAGACTTGCTGGGGGAATGCTGCATTGTCAGAGGTATGCTGAGCCGGGCCTGCGTGCTGAGTCTGTGCTGTGTGGGGCTGGGTTGCTGACAGCAAGAGCAGGTTACGGTGATACACACACTGACTTCTCTCTCTGTGACTGACGCAGAGGACAGAGGCAGTCTGAGCTTTGCAGAGGTGGGTGGGAGGAGGAAGGGTAAAAATATTCCTGGGCTTTACTGCCTGCCGCGCCCCTTCCCAGATGTGTCAGATAGGACAGAACATGGCAGGCAGTTGAGATCAGAGGCTGTGTTATAGGGTGGGAGGGGGTTTGCAGCCAGTCTGAGGCTGCGACTTATTTTATCATCAGATGTAAGACGAGACAGATGACCTGGGTGTCAGATGGGATCATGGGGAGAGGTCAATGCTGACCAAATAGATTAGATGGGATGAGGGGACGGGAATAAGTGGGGACAGCCACACGTTTGCCCACAAAATACACAGTCACTACAGTTTACAGTAAATCCTATGAAGCATTTTGAGATATCCTTGCCATGTAAAAGGCACTGAACCAAAAGTAAGCATGGGGGGAGACTATTCCCCATCGTGTGTGCTGGTGCTCGCTCCCCCACTGGAGCGCTATACCGTAACCCCATTCCCAGTGTCACCGAGCAGTGAGCGTGTTGGATGCTTATTCCGTCTTTAGATCAGAGGTTTTTTATTTCCTGTCAAAACTTTGATAAATCAGCTTCTTTTCAGCATTTTTCACAACCTCCTCCCCAACCACCGGGGGGGAATAACCCAGACTGAGTCTGAGGCAGCAGCAGTGTGGGCGGGTGGGAGGGAGAGCGCTAAGTCTTGTGCTCCTACAGCCCCCTCCCGTCCACTCACAGCCCCTCACACCCACACACACAAGCCCCCTCCCACACATACACGACCGCCACCACACACACATACACGTACCCCCTCTCCCCCCCCACACCACCCCCCCCCCACACACACACATGCACCTCCCCCCACACACACACAGACCCCCCCCACCACACACACACAGACCCCCACCCCCACCACACACACACATGCACCTCCCCACCCCACACACACATACACACAGAACCCCCCACCACATACACACATGGCCACCTCCTCCCCCCCCACACATGCGGGCGCCCACTCCCTCCCTCCCCCACCCACACACACACACACAAACACAGCTGCCCCCCCCAACCCATCGTCACCCACACACACACATGGCCGCCCCCCACCCACCCATCCATGGTCGACCCCCCCCCACCCCCCAGAATGTGATCACAATGATTGTGTCAGATTCCCTGATCACAGCCATCATCTCCGCCACCAGCTGTTTTTCTCACTGTGGGAAAGTTCCCGTCCCAGCTTTTATCTGAAGTGAGATTCAGTTCCCTCTTGACCACCTGACCATTCGAAGCAGAGAAATTTACACTCAGAAGGCAACCATTTGGCTTATGGTGTCTGTGCCACTCCCTCAAGATCAACAACAACAACAACCACTTGCACTTATATAGCGCCCTCCACACAGGGTAGCATCTCAGAGCGCTTAACAATGGCAGAGCCTGACTCCGAGCTAGTGGGAGGTGGCCGTAAGGACAGTCGAAGAGGAAAGTCAGGCAGGACTTTAAAGCGGGGAGAGAGGGACAAGGTGGAGGGGTTCCAGAGTTTTGGGGCGCGACCTCTGATGGCAAGGGACGAGCAGGAGGCCAGTGCCAGTCAAGCAGAGGCTCCATCTTAAACTCTGGTCCACGCCTTTATCACCTCAAGGCTGGACTATGGGAACTCTCTCCTCGCCGGCCTTCCCGGCACCTCCCTCCACACTGCAGGTCATTCAGAACTCTGCAGCTCGTGTACTGTCCCGCACCAGGCTTTGCGATCACATCACTCCCACCCTCGCTCGCCTCCACTGGCTCCCCATCCCCCAGAGGATCGAATTCAAGATCCTCATCCTCACCTACAAGGCCATTCACGGCCTTGCTCCCTCCTACCTCTCCAACCTACTATCCCCCTACCTACCTGCCCGTACCCTCCGTTCCTCTGGCTCCGGTCTGCTCCACATCCCCCGCCCCAACCGCCCTACCATCGGTGGCCGGGCCTTCAGCCTCTCAGCCCCCAGGCTCTGGAACTCCATCCCCCAGTGCCTTCGCCGCCTCCTCCCTTTCCTCCTTCAGGGCCGGTCTCAAGACCTTTCTCTTTGACCGTGCCTTCAGCTCCCCTCTCGACTCTCTACCCCCTCCTCGCTCCCTCCCTTCCCTCCCTCACCCTGACCATTTCCCCCTCCTCGCTCCCTCCCTTCCCTCCCTCACCCTGACCATTTCCCCCTCCTCGCTCCCTCCCTTCCCTCCCCTCACCCTGACCATTTCCCCCCTGCTCGGGTCCTGACCCAACTGTCCAGCGCCTTGGGATGTCCTTCCGACGTGAAAGGCGCTCTATAAATGGAATCTTGTTGTTGTTGTTGTAAAGTGCATCAAATAATATATTGTAACGTATCAGTTATCTCAGTTATATATTCAATCAGAATTCGTTAATTGTGCAGAGTAAATGACTTAATATATTGGACAAACAACGCAGAGCGAGGAGGCGCGTGTGTGCAGCTCTCTCCCTGACCCCCTGTGTCTGTGTGTTTGTGACTGTGTGTGTGAATGTGCGGGTGGGAATGAGTGTGTGTATGCGACTGTGTGTGAGTGCGTACATGTGAATGAGCGTATGTGAGTGTGAATGAGTTTGTATGAATGTGCGTATATGTGAATGAATGTGTGTGTGTGTGTGTGTGACTCCTTGTGTGTGTGACTCTTTGTGTGTGAATGAGTGTGTGTGACTGTGTGTGTGTGACTCTTTGTGTGTGAATGAGTGTGTGTGACTGTGTGTGTGTGTGTGAATGAGTGTGTGTGACTGTGTGTGTGTGTGAATGAGTGTGTGTGACTGTGTGTGTGTATGTGAATGAGTGTGTGCGACTGTGTGTGTGACTCTGTGTGTGTGTGAGTGATTGTGTGTGACTCTGTGTGAGTGACTGTATGTGTGAATGTGAGTGACTGTGTGTGTGTGTGTGACTGTGTGTGTGAGTGATTGTGTGTGAGTGTGTGACTGTTTGTGTGACTCTCAGTATGTGTGACTCTCTGTGTGAGTGACTGTGTGTGTGTGACTGTGTGTGTGACTCTGTGTGTGTGACTCTGTGTGTGTGACTGTGTGAGTGTGTGTGTGACTGTGTGTGTGTGTGACTCTCTGTGTGTGTGAGTGTGTGAGTGACTGTGTGTGTGTGTGAGTGACTGTGTGTGTGAGTGTGTGAGTGACTGTGTGTGTGTGTGTGAGTGACTGTGTGTGTGTGTGAGTGACTGTGTGAGTGTGTGTGACTCTCTGTGTGAGTGACTGTGTGTGTGTGTGTGAGTGACTGTGTGTGTGAGTGTGACTCTCTGTGTGAGTGACTGTGTGTGTGTGTGTGTGTGTGTGAGTGACTGTGTGAGTGTGTGTGACTCTCTGTGTGAGTGACTGTGTGTGTGACTGTGTGTGAGTGACTGTGTGAGTGTGTGTGACTCTCTGTGTGAGTGACTGTGTGTGTGTGTGAGTGACTGTGTGTGTGTGTGAGTGACTGTGTGAGTGTGTGTGACTGTGTGTGAGTGACTGTGTGAGTGTGTGTGACTGTGTGTGAGTGACTGTGTGAGTGTGTGTGACTGTGTGTGTGAGTGACTGTGTGAGTGTGTGTGTGTGACTGTGTGTAGACCTGGTCCCCACCTGCTCCATGGCCGCTGCGCTCCGCCGCTCTCACTGTTCAGGTGCGGTTGAAGTCCACTCGCGGAGCGCACTTCCGCGTCTGAAATCCTCGGGTCGCCTCCCGTCTCTCACTGTCTCCTATATACCTCCCTCCCGGTTTGCTTTACACTCTCTCTCTCTCTGTCTCTCTCTGTCTGTCTGTCTCTCTGATGCTCTACTATACACCATATATATATATATATATAATCTATGTCCCTGTGGGTCTGGGCGCTGCTCAGGTGTCAGATGTTCGGCTCAGGTAGCGATCAGGGAGGCGCTTCCAGCAATCGCGTCACTGCCTCTCCTTGTGTGCACACAGCCCCTGGTGTGTGTGTACACAGCCCCTGGTGTGTGTGCACACAGCCCCTGGTGTGTGTGTGTACACAGCCCTTGGTGTGTGTGCACACAGCCCCTGGGTGTGCGCACAGCACAGCCCCTGAAGTGCACACAGCACAGCCCCTGGGTGTGCACACAGCACAGCCCCTGGGTGTGCACACAGCACAGCCCCTGGGTGTGCACACAGCACAGCCCCTGGGTGTGCACACAGCACAGCCCCTGGGTGTGCACACAGCACAGCCCCTGGGTCTGCACACAGCACAGCCCCTGGGTCTGCACACAGCACAGCCCCTGGGTCTGCACACAGCACAGCCCCTGGGTCTGCACACAGCACAGCCCCTGGGTCTGCACACAGCACAGCCCCTGGGTCTGCACACAGCACAGCCCCTGGGTCTGCACACAGCACAGCCCCTGGGTGTGCACACAGCACAGCCCCTGGGTGTGCACACAGCACAGCCCCTGGGTGTGCACACAGCACAGCCCCTGGGTGTGCACACAGCACAGCCCCTGGGTGTGCACACAGCACAGCCCCTGGGTGTGCACACAGCACAGCCCCTGGGTGTGCACACAGCACAGCCCCTGGGTCTGCACACAGCACAGCCCCTGGGTCTGCACACAGCACAGCCCCTGGGTGTGCACACAGCACAGCCCCTGGGTGTGCACACAGCACAGCCCCTGAGTCTGCACACAGCACAGCCCCTGGGTCTGCACACAGCACAGCCCCTGGGTCTGCACACAGCACAGCCCCTGGGTGTGCACACAGCACAGCCCCTGGGTCTGCACACAGCACAGCACAGCTCGCAGAGAAACTGCAGACAGGTAAGTGTCACTTACCCTCCCCACCTCCCATGTCATCCACACAGCTCTGTTCCTGCCATTCTCGTTGCCTATTTGTGCACCTGCAAATTTCTGGATTAAATGTAGAATTTACAGTTAATCCAAAGGGGGGAGTGGGTGGTCTCGGTTGTCCGGTTCCTGAGTCAGGCAGATTCGCTGTATTCCAGGGCACAGCCGGCCCGGCTCATCGCCAGGACCTGGAAGGGCAGACCAGTCACTGGGGGTAGGGAATACCTCCCACTCAGATCCAGTTAACCCTGCAAGCCAAAGCCTTAACGGGAAGGGTGGTGTGAGCTGGACAAGCAGCGGGAAAGCTTGCCAGACCGCGATATCAATGGCAAAGCTACGCAGCTTTAGCTGGTTAGACTTCAGCAGTTACCCCGATGCACACTCTGGGGTCCCCAAGCCTTGATTCTTCGGACACCCTCCCGACCTGAAAGGCGCTGCCCCGCAGGAAGACGCTATATAAACGCAAGTCGTCGTCATTGTATTGCTCTCTGAAATTAGATTAAACAGGCTGTGTCCCTCCAGAGAGAGAGAGAGAGAGAGGGTACACCTTCCACTCCAACAGTGGATCTCTGCATGTGTAGGTGGGATGCATGTAGGGTTGCCACCTCCCAGACCCAATTTTGCTTATCCTATCCCATGTTTTCACCATGTTGACTTTTGTATCCCTCTTCATTGGTGCCCAATTTCCGATTCCAGTTTCTTTATAACATAGAGACTATTTTAAACTACTTACAACACTTGAAAAATACTTTCAGACTTGGTCATCATCCCATATCTTAAGTCTACAGCTTGAATTTGTATCCGATTTTGCTGCTGCTAGCAAGTTTTTTTTTATGTTTAATAGTCACGTAACTTGTCCCCTCAGGTCTTTCCCACTTTCACTGCTCGGGTGCAAGAGGAAGCGCCTTGCCTGATTGAAACCGAATGTATTGGTCGCGGAATATGCAGCACAGACAATTTGAAACTCACTGAAAAGCAACTACCCGTGTTCTGACCAAATGTTTCAGTCAAGCAAGTTTCTTCATGGTTCATTCACACGTTATCAGTACCTGCCGCCCAGCCACATTCCTGCCACTGAAATGTGAATGATGGTGGGAGACAGGCACTTACATGTATGTTTATGCAGTAAGTACAGCGTGTGACAGACACTGACACTGACACTAACCCCGCAGCGCACACTCCCATGCCCCCCACCAAATTGTCCTCTTTGGCACCTATTCCTCACGGGAAGACACCATATAAACGCACCTCGTTGTTGTTACCTCCCTCCCTTGCGAGAGTGCCGATCTCTGTGGCTGACAAGTCAAACAGGTCTGGCAGAGAGGGATAGAGAGAGGCAAGCAGCAGCAAGCTAGTCCCATATAACATATCTCAGAGTGACTCACTGCCCAGAGTCCTCACCCCTGCTCCCTCCTGGGGATTGCCTCCCTCTCACCCCATCCATCCATGGTGACCACAGAGCTGTGGAGACACAGGAGAGACACACTGACCGTGTATTAATACTATGTAATATAGGGTGACCAAAATGTCATAACTACCATGATGCCATGATATTAAAAGTCATGATATCTAAAAAACACAAAAATATCATAAGTCTTTAAAGACTTATTAGACATTGTAATGGTCTCATGACTTTTTGATCATCCTGTATATATAATAATGAAATAAGATAATAATCCTTTTTATTGATTTGTTGGGAGGATGTCTCAATGCGCTTCATGAGATTTATTGCAAAGTGTAGTGACTGTATTTTATGGATGATCAAGGCTGCCAATTTGCACACAAAACATCCCACAAACAGCCGTGGAGGAAGTGACCTATTCTATTTTGGGGATTGTTGGCTAAGAGACTGAGAGAGAGAAACTCTCTTCTCTTTTTGAATAGTGTCATGAGATCTTTAACGTCCACCTGAACAGGTAAACAGGACCTCAGTTTTAACGCCTCATGCACTGGAGTGTCAACTTAGACTACATGAGTTCAAATTCCCGAAGTGGGGCTTGAACTCACAAAATTCTGACTCAGAGGCGAGAGCACTACCACTGAACCAGGCTGACCCACAAATCGCCTCTGATGTCTCTAAGCCCACACAAGTGCATTGGGGTACGGCTGGAGTCTAACCAGCTAAAACCGCATAGCTTACCGTTGAGAGTCCTACAAGCTTCCCACTGCTTGACCAGCTATCAACCCGCTGAGCTGGCTTGCAGGGTTGACAGGAGCTGAATGGGAAGAGATTTTAAACTTGTATACTGTAAACTGATATTCCAGTGTGGTGCTGGGGGAGTGCTGCATTGTCAGAGGTGCTGTCCTTCTGAAGAAATGTTAAACTGAAATCCCAGCAGGTGGACTTTAAAGATTCCATGACACTACTCGAAAGAGAAGGGAGTTTCACCCAGTGTCCTGGCAAACAATCCCTCAGATCATGGCTGTTTGTGAGGCATCGTGTTTCCTTACTCCACACGACTCTGTTTACCTAGCAGTAAGTAAAAACCTGGTTGTTAGTCGATTGGCAGATCGCTTTTCCAGGGGTAATAATCCCTTCAAAACAATAAATATTTTGTTAAAAAAAATAATAATTTGGTCACTCAATCCATGACTGTTTATGGGACACAACTGTGTACAATTGGCTGCCACTTTTTGCCCACAAAATACACAGTCAATACACTTTATGGTATATTCTGTGAAGCAGTTTAAGACGTCTTGCTATGTGCTATATCAAATGCAAGGATTATTATTATTAGAATATCTTGATTAATTGTTTCAAATACAAGAATTGTTTATTTATTAGCTGGTATGACTCTAGCTGTTTGTGACTCGCCCCAATGGGGAGGGGGTGGTGGGAGGTGTGGGGGGGGTGGTCTCAGTACATCTCCACAGTTGTGGTAACAGCAGGAGAACGACACAATAATAATAAACAGAGTGAGGTGTGGTCAATAAAGTAATAACGATACAGAAACAAGTTATATTTTATGGCATCTTTATCATCGTAACCGCTTCACAAGTTACCTCTGCCCCCGACACCAATTGCTCTTAGGAAAACACCAGTCAGTGTACACACAGCGAGGCACACAGGGAGCCCTGCAGTGACTGGCCCTGTGTATTTGTTGGCCAGGACACCAAGAAAAATTCCCTGCTCTTTTCCGATAATGTCACAGAATCTTTGAGGTTCACCTGAACAGGCAGCTGGGAGTTTGTTTTAACAGTTCATCTGAAAAGAGACACCCCAGTGTTGCATGGTGATGGGTTTCCCCATGAGTCAGAAACCCGGCTGATCACAGTGATGGGTTTCCATGTGTGTCAGACAATCGGCTGATCACAGTGATGGGTTTCCATGTGTGTCAGACAATCGGCTGATCACAGTGATGGGTTTCCATGTGTGTCAGACACCCGGCTGATCACAATGATGGGTTTCCAGTCCTCTGGTGGTGGAGGTCAGGTTGTTATGACTCATTCAATAAACAGCTGAATGCTACAATGAGAAAAAGATAGGATGGGTATCAGTGAAGGATGAGATCAAATGGGTGAAGGGACATAACTGTCTGAACCACTTCTGTGATACTGTCAGCCTGGCTCAGTTGTAGCACTCTGAGTCAGAAGGTTACAGAAGTCAGAAAGGGACTTGGATGACGCTCCAGTCCAATGCTGGGGTAGAGTTACACTATCAGAGATGCAGTCCTTTGGATGAAACTAAAGGTGGATGTTAAAGATCTCGCGATTGTGTCCTGGCCAGCAATCCTACAGATAAGTGGGAGGAAGAATGAGAAGAGGCAATATAAGTTAGATGCTACAATCTTAAACGGGGTGCACGAGCAGAGACCTGGGGGCTCACGTAAGCAAATCTTAGAAGTTGACAGGACAGATAAATAGAGCTGTTAAAAAAGCACGCAGGATTCTTGGCTTTATAAAAAGGGACATAGAATACAAAAGGAGGATATGATGAACCTTTATAAAACCCTCATACATGTCCTCATTACATCGAGGCTCGACTATGCAAACTCATTGTTTGTCGGCCTCCCCAACTCCTCCCTCCACAGGTTGCAGATCATCCAGAACTCTGCTGCCCGTGTCCTCTCCCGCACTAGGCTCTGCAACCCTATCACCCCCATGGGAGTCCTGTAGCTCAGTGGTTAGAGCACTCGCTTTGCAAGTGAGAGACCTGAGTTCAATTCCAGGCAGAGGGCGAAACCTTGGGCAAGTTTCCTTACTCCACACAGAGCCTAATAATAATCCCTCCAAAACCAAAAACAATAATAAATTGGTCATTTTCAATCCACGACTGTTTGTGGGACATTGCTGTGCGCATTTGGCTGCCGCGTTCGCCCACAAATATACAGTCAATTCACTTTACAGTGTGTTCTGTGAAGCGCTTTGGGAAGTCGTCCCGACGTGAAAAGTGCTATATCAAATGCAAGGATTATTATTATTATTATTATTATTATCCTTGCCCAACTCCACTGGCTTCCCAACACACAGAGGATGCAGTTCAAGATCCTGGTCCTCACCTTCAAAGCCCTCCACGCTCTTGCTTCCCGCTACCTCTCCGACTCCTAACCCCCTACCATCTTGTTCGCTCCCTCTGCTCAATGGGCTCCGGCCTGCTTCACGTCCCCCGCCTTGCTTGCCCCACTATTGATGGGCAGGCTTTCCGCCCCTCTGCCCCCATCCTCTGGAACTCCATCTCATAGTCCCTCCACCTCACCCCCTCCCTTGTCACCTTCAAGACAACAACAACAACAAGATTACATTTGTATAGTGCCTTTCACATCGGGAGGACGTCCCAAGGCGCTGGACAGTGTACAGCATTTCAGACCCGAGCTGGGGTCGGGGGGAGGGGAGATGGGAGGGGAGGGGAAGGGGGGTGACCAATGGCATGGTTGAAGAGGAGGGTTTTGAGGCGGGACTTGAAGGAGGGGGCAAGGCGGAGTGATTGGGGTATGGAATTCCAGAGGTTGGAGCAGAGTGGCTAAAGGCTCTCCCGCCAATGGTGGGGAGGATGGGTCGGGAGATGTGGAGCAGGCCGGAGGCGGCTGAGCAGAGGGAGCGGGCGGATTGGTATGGGGTTAGGTCACGGAGGTAGGGTGGGGCGAGGCTGTGGAGTGCTTTGTAGGTGAGGACCAGGATCTTGAACTGGATCCACTGAAGGATAGGGAGCCAATGGAGTCGGGCGAGAATGGGGGAGATGAGGTCCCGGAGTTTGGTGTGGGAGAGGCCTCAGCTAGAATACGGTGTTCAATTCTGGGCACAAACTTCAGGAAGGATGTCAAGGCCTTGGAGAAGGTACAAAGGAGATTTACCAGGAATGGTATCAGGAATGAGGAACTTGAGTTATGTGGAGAGATTAGAGTAGCTAGGATTGTTCTCCTTGGAGCAGAGAAAGTTAAGGGGAGATTTAATAAAGGTATTCAAAATTATGAAGGGATTTTGATAGAGTGAATGAAAGGGTTTCCACTGGTAGGTGGGTCGGTAACCAGAGGACAGATTTAAGATAGTTGTCAAAAGAACAAGAGGGGAGATGAGTTTTTTCACACAGCGAGTTGTTCAGATCTGGAATGCACTGCCTGAAAGGGTGGTGGAAGCAGATTTGATAACAACTTTCAAGAGAGAAGTGGATAGATATTTGGGGATGACAAATTTGCAAGGCTGTGGGGAGAAAGCGGGTGAGTGGGATTAATTTGGATAGCTCTTTCAAAGAGCCGACACAGGCACAGGCCAAAACACTTCCTTCTTGTGCTGTATAATTCTGATTCAATGATAAGATTGGTTTGGCATTGCTGCCAAACCACTGGGCAGGAATTATCTGTGCAGCCCCTTGATGTGGTAAGCTGTTATAAAACAACTCTCACAATGTATCAGCACCAGCTCAGGGTCATGATTGCAACTAATAATTTTTCTTAGCTTAAAATAAGAGTGGTGTCTGAGGAGGCTGAGTGAAAGTGAAACACCCTGAGGCAAGGCCGATGGGATCAGAGTCCCCTGTATAGAGAAGTTACTGATTGAGCCACACTAGGACTAAATAGTAAAACACAAATAACCTTAGACTTGAGAGATTCAAAACAACATTATATGACCACACTCTCAGGTCCATGACAGCACAAATTCGAGAAAGAGGAAGCTCCCTCTAGGGCTGGTTTCACTGAAGCTACGAAGATTGAGGGGTGACCTATTCAAGGTCACGACAGGGTAATTCAAGGTCAAATTGGCCATCCAGTCAGTAACAAGAGGCACAAATTTAGGATCATCACAGAAAGGAATTAAAGGGGAGTTTGAAAGTTTATGTTTACACAGAGGATGGTAGGAATGTGAAATTGACAGCCACGAATCCAAGTTGAGGTACTCTTGTCAATTCTATAAACGACTGGAACAAGGTTAACAGGGAGATGACACTAGAACTGGTCACTGGACTAATTTAAAAAACAGCTTGATGCAGTGATGGAGGGAGGGTGGGTGTGGGAGGGATGAGATAAGATGGGCTGAAGGGCCTTCGTTTCTGCCACAAAATATACAGTCAATTCACTTTACAGTATATTTCGTTAAGCACTTTGAGACGTCTCAAAGACGTAATAAGGCGCTATATCAAATGCAAGATTATTATTATTATTCATTCAGACCCATCTTATGATCCACAGACCCATGTTGCGCTCCCTCATGGGTGCTGACTGGAGCTGAAGCCCAGCACAATTCAGATCTCAGGAAGTGGGAATAATTACAGGAAGGAATGAGGTTTATAGAATAACAGAAATATCCCAGACATTAGCACAGCACAACCTTCTAACCCAGTGGTGAACAAAGTGAACTAACAGCTTGTAACTAGCGTGAGTGGACATCTCAGCTGTGGTTTTGGATTTAACGCGCATCACAAATGGAGCACAGTATAAATGTCACAATAATCAGCGTTTATTAAGCAGGTACATTCTAGCCTCACTGCAGTTCAGTGGCTTTTGTTTTCCATCCACCTCCCCACAGACTGTGGAAAGACATTAAAAGAACTCTCCCCCAAAAAGCATCATTCAGTTGGAAGGGATAAAGCCAGGCAGTCGTGTTCCTGTACAGTGTAACCACAGCTGTCAGTGTGAGTGAAGACAAACCCTCTACAAACCTTCTGTCTCTCAGAGACTCTAACTCGGGCCTCGGCTTCTTAGACTAATGGATTTACAATGTAAAAGATTGGCAGGCTGGGGAGTTTAGTTCTCCTCGTCGTTTTCAGCTGTTTTTATCCGAATGTTCTTTCGGTTCCTCTTCTTCGCGCTGTGAAATGCTGCTGGCTCCCGGAACGTCTCCCCTTTGGCCACCTGCTGGCCTCCCCTCCCCGCCTCACCCACTTTCCCCTCGTCCGCTTCGCCGGATTGTAGATGTGTGAGCCCCACCTGCCCAGCCTCCCTGGGTTCCAGCTCGGCTCGGTGTGGCCTCTTCCTGAGGGCGCTGGGCTGCCTGCCTGCCTCAGTCCTGCCCGCTGTCCTCTCCCGCTCGGCAGGCGGGCTGCCCCCCACGCTGGCTGGTTTGCTGAACAGGATTTTGCTGGCTGCTCGCTCGGCCTGGGCATGGCTGAGAGCGGGGCTAACGATGCTGCTCTCCCTCTGCCTCTTCAAGCTCTCCATCAGCTCCAGCGCCACCGCTGTGTTCTTCTTGTTACTGGTCTCTGCCACGTCCTCCAGGCTGTACCTGGTCCAGCGCTCAGGGTGCACCAGGTAGTCGGGCAGGGTCCGGGCTTGCTGTGAGCCGCTGCCCTGCCGGGTAGGCCTGGTCTGATTGGAGGTGATTCTATTTCCTGCCAGACACTCGCCAATCACTTTCCGCTGGGGTTCAGGGGTGAGGGGACGTGTGAACTCGCCGTCAGTGGTGTCCTCATTCCCTGGGGAGGACGGCTCTCGTTTCATCGCATGCTCTAACCCACTGAATATGTTCTGGCTGCGGGAAGAGAATGTGGAGCTGGTGCCTCGGAGCTGGAAGAGCTGGGAGGGTGGAGTGCGGCCCACGGCAGCCAATGAGTGGTGGGTGGTGTAGTCACATGGGGTCTCAACTGGTGAGCACACATCGGCCTCAGAATCGCTGAGGGGCGAGAGAGAATCGAAGGACGGCAGACTGGGTTCAGGGTCGGTGTCACTCAGGGACTCAGTGTCGTCCAGGAACCGGTTTGTGTCCTCGGTGTCTGTGAGAAGATCCGAGGAAACACCGCTGCTCTGTTCATCAGCCATTCCACCACCTCACAAAGAGGTGTCTTGCTCAGAAGGTAAGGCGTTAAACAGAGCCTTCCAGATATCCAGTGACTGCACAGCCTGGTCAGAAAAAGGCAAAGATCGGCGTATTATAATCACATTCAACACAGGGCATTAACTGTTGCTGAGTCTTCACACGATTCAGAAATGAACAATCTGAGCCGTGCAAACTGGATCTCTCCGGTAACTGGGACACCCACTCAACACCATCCACTACACCATGAGAAATCCCGTTAGAAATTAAACTCAACTAATTCAGGGCAACTGGAAATCAGTGCACCAGTGATTTCTGTAATCTGTAACCAGTGCTATTCATCCTCTACAACACAGAGGTCATACAATGTCAGTGTATTATTCATAGAGGTACTTGTCAGTGGGTGCCCTGGGCCAGTGCGTGCCCCGAGCCAGTGTTGGCGTGCGCTGTGTCAGCGTGTGTCCATGCACTGCGCTCCGTTGGGCTCGCCTTCAATACATACTTTGCTTTGAGAACTGGTTCAGTGTCTCTCCTTCTGGGTCTGTCAAAGCTACCAGTGTCCTAAGCTCACTCACCCTGTTGAGGACAAGAGACGCGAGTTTGTGACTGTACCGTGCTGCCTGTTGTCCCCCCCACTCCCTTGCCCCACACACAGATGCCTATTCACAGATGAACCACTCAGAGATTCAATAAGCAACACATGAAACCCAGACTGCAACTGGGTTTCCATTCCTCCCTGTGTAGACTGTGACTGAGTTTGGCTCCAAGTGCCAATGCTTCCTATTTATCAAAGCAAGCCCATCGGAGTGGAGTCCTGTAGCTCAGTGGTTAGAGCACTCGCTTCGCAAGCGAGAGACCTGAGTTCAATTCCAGGCAGGTCAGGGCGAAACCTTGGGCAAGTTTCCTTACTCCAAACAGAGCCTAATAATAATCCCTCCAAAACCAAAAACAATAATAAATTGGTCATTTTCAATCTACGACTGTTTGTGGGACATTGCTGTGCGCAATTGGCTGCCGCGTTCGCCCACAAATATACAGTCAATTCACTTTACAGTGCGTTCTGTGAAGCGCTTTGGGACGTCCTCCCGACGTGAAACGCGCTATATCAAATGCAAGGATTATTATTATTATTATTATTATTATCGAGCCCGCGGCAGGCACACACTCAGTTTAATCTGAGTGACACTGCCACCCTGTGGCTGGAACAAGGTACTGGAACACTAACTGCACTCAAAAGGGAATGAAACAGGAGCGTACTGGCAAAGATATGGGAGAGAAAATGGCAGGAAGTAAACAAAAAATGGTGACAAACACCAGTTCAGACACCAGTGATGATTTTTTCCTGCAGCTGCCATTTGAATAAACACAGAATATACTTTTGGGGGGGGGGGGGGTCAGCCAAATGCGGAAACCCATCACCGTGCTTAAAAGTCTCCAATCCAGACTGAGAATTCCACATTCAGTGAACTCCTGATATATCATCACTCCAAGGGAAAAAAAACTCAGTGACTCTGCAATGAATACATCAGCATGAGTTTTCCAGGGCCACTGGGGGGAAGCTGTGGCCAGGAGGATCTGCACCAACACACACTGTGCAGGGCGAGCAGTTATCAGTGTGACAGAGCGCAAGTGGCCCCAGCCGCACAACATTCAGTTAATTTATTAAAACCAGTTTAATTAAAAAGAATGTTAGAAAGCAGCTCAATCTGTCAATCTGTACTCACAAATTCATTGAGAACCGCTGCTTAATTTCAATCTTATACAATTGGATGAGTATCAGCTTAGCTCTGTTGGTATGATTCCACATGAGGCTTGAGCTCACAGCTGAGAGTGCAGGTAGTTAAGAACTGGTCCAATATCACCGTGAGGTATGGGAGCAGCCTGAGAATGTACCCCACTTTCCTGAGTGACTAAAACCTCCTTATCACCTCGACATACCTCCATCACACCAGTTCTAGCCAAGCTCCACTGGCTCCCCATCACCGAACAGGTCAATTTCAAGATCCTCACACTCATTTGCAAATCCCTTCATGCCCTGGCACCTCCCTACCTCTCCGACCTGCTTACCCGAAACGCATAGCCTCCGCTTGACTGGCTCCGGCCTTCTGCATGTCCCCCGTTCCCTCCATTCTACCATTAGAAACTCTGAAACACTCTTCCTATCCCTCAGCTTTGCCCCTTCCTTCCCCATTTTCAGATCGAGTCGGAAGACCCTCCTATTCAACCATGCGTATGGTCATCTCCACCCCCCCACCCCCAGCTTGGGAGTCATGCCCCGCCACTGTCAAGCGCTCGGGGACGCTACCCCGCTTGAAGGGTGCTATGTAAACACAAGTAGTTTTGTGGGCAAAATATTTTGAATGAAGTGATCTGATGAGTGCCTCACCAGATGTCAGCATAATAATTATTATTATCATCATCACTATAATGTAAATCTCTGGGTGCCACGTGTTGACAACCCATCACCATGACAATCAGTGTTGCCGCTGATGGATCCCCCGCCCGATCGGACCAGTTCTTTTTTTTACTGCACCTGAAAATATTGGGGGCGTGTGTCTAATTTGGGGGTTGGGGGGCGGCGGTTATCGTCATTTGTGCAGGTATCACATCTGGGAGGGAACACTGACTGCACTTGGGGCGCAGCGCTGAGGATCCCGGGATCAGCGGAGGCTGAAGAGCAACGAAGCGGGGAGTGGGTTGATGGACAGGCGGATGGTCCAATGGGAGCGCGGGGTGGGTTGATCAGCCAGACGGACGGGTTGATGGACAGGCAGGCGGTCCAATGGGAGCGGGCTACACATTGATGGACAGGCTGGCAGACCAATGGGAGCGGGCTACACATTGATGGGCAGGCTGGCGATCCAATGGGAGCGCGGGAACGGGGCGGGGGCGGGTTGACAGACGCGTATCGGGGCTTTGAACCCTCAAATGGAAATGCCCAAAGTGGGCCCGTCTCCCGCCCCCTCCGCCCCGACTCTTCACTCAAGTGTACGGTTTGGTTTATGAATGGTGTCCGCCCCCCCCCGGCGAGTCGCGCATGCGCTCTACAGTAAGAGCCTGAAAATCCCATGTTTATTGGGGCTCCTTTTGAGCGGGTTAGGTACCAGAATAACGGGCTCCTCTGGGGGAATGGTATTTGGTTGTCTTTGGGGGGTTACAAACGTATTTTAATTCCCCCCCCCCCCCCACCCAACAACACCCCTTCCCCCCGATGGCAATCACGCTGCATCAAGCAGCAAAGGGAGAGGGAGAGAGGCGCGGGGGCCGGGGGCGCGCCCGCGGATGTCAGGCCTAAAGCCGAGTCACTCACAGGTTCCTGGTGGTGCTCAGGACGCTGTTTAACTCGGACAGGAAGGCGCTGCTGCGTGCGCTGAGCTGCTGCAGCGGCTCCGAGCCCATACTCCCATCGCCTCCCCGGCTGTGAGGCGGCGCTGACCGTCTCCTCGCACCGTCCGCTTCCCGCCGCCGCGCGCTGCACGCCGGGATCTACAGCCCTGCCGTGGAGCGGCGGGAACTACAATTCCCAGCATGCCTCACCACGAGGTGGGGGGGGGGGTAACTCAGACGCCACTGTGTCTGATGGTGGATTCGAGCATCGCCTCATAGGGCGCTGCGGTGGAGGAATGTCCCGCCCTCTCCCGTTGACTCCGCGCCAATTGAAGAACGGAGCAGCTCGTGGCTGGTGTTGATTGGGCGGCGCACACGTCAGTCAGGGGGAGTGGCAACGTGTAGAGGCGGGGCCTGAGAGTGAGTGACAGACATACACACTGGGCACCCACTGCCAGACACACACACACTGGGCACCCACTGCCACACACACACACTGAGCACCCACTGCCACACACACACACTGACCACCCACTGCCAGACACACACACTGGGCACCCACTGCCAGACACACACACACTGGGCACCCACTGCCACACACACACACTGACCACCCACTGCCACACACACACACTGGGCACCCACTGCCACACACACACACTGACCACCCACTGCCACACACACACACTGGGCACCCACTGCCAGACACACACACACTGGGCACCCACTGCCACACACACACACTGACCACCCACTGCCACACACACACACTGACCACCCACTGCCAGACACACACACACTGGGCACCCACTGCCACACACACACACACACACTGACCACCCACTGCCAGACACATACACTGAGCACCCACTGCCAGACACACATACACTGAGCACCCACTGCCAGACACACACACTGAGCACCCACTGCCAGAGACTCATACACACTGAGCACCCACTGCCAGAGACTCATACACACTGAGCACCCACTGCCAGGCACACATACACTAAGCACCCACTCTGACACATACACTGAGCACCCACTGCCTGACACACATATACTGAGTATCCACTGCAGACACACACCGAGCACCCACTGCCAGAGAGACACCCACTGAGCACCCACTACCAGAGAGACACCCACTGGGCACCCACTGCCAGAGAGACACCCACTGAGCACCCACTGCCAGAGAGACACCCACTGAGCACCCACTGCCAGAGAGACACCCACTGGGCACCCACTGCCAGAGAGACACCCACTGGGCACCCACTGCCAGAGAGACACCCACTGGGCACCCACTGCCAGAGAGACACCCACTGAGCACCCACTGCCAGAGAGACACCCACTGAGCACCCACTGCCAGAGAGACACCCACTGGGCACCCACTGCCAGAGAGACACCCACTGGGCACCCACTGCCAGAGAGACACCCACTGAGCACCCACTGCCAGAGAGACACCCACTGGACACCCACTGCCAGAGAGACACCCACTGAGCACCCACTACCAGAGAGACACCCACTGGGCACCCACTGCCAGAGAGACACCCACTGAGCACCCACTGCCAGAGAGACACCCACTGAGCACCCACTGCCAGAGAGACACCCACTGGACACCCACTGCCAGAGAGACACCCACTGAGCACCCACTGCCAGAGAGAGACCCACTGAGCACCCACTGCCAGAGAGAGACACCCACTGAGCACCCACTGCCAGAGAGAGACACACTGAGCACCCACTGCCAGAGAGAGACACCCACTGAGCACCCACTGCCAGAGAGACACCCACTGGACACCCACTGCCAGAGAGACACCCACTGGACACCCACTACCACACACACAGACACACACAATGCACCCAGCGGCCGGGTTGGGTGGGTGGGTGGGGGTGAGTGACAGACACACGCACACCCAATCCCCAGGGTGGGTGGGAGGGAGGGAGGGAGGGAGCCCGATGCGCCCCCCAAGGCCACCCCGGCGACTGACAGCGGGTGCGCCGCAAGTTCTCCGCCTCGGGGCTCGGACGGCGAGTGTCAGCTCTCAGTGACATTTGCGGGTGTCGGGGGGAGATGTCAGTCCCGGGGAAAGGCACCGGAGTGGCTTTTGCCATCGGGATCGCCCACCTGAACATGACCCTCTATTCCACCTTCTTCTGGATCCAAACCGGAGTGATGCCCGTGAGTCCCCACTCGGTGCTCTTATTAACGTGTACGTTGAGTGTCGGTGGCGAGTGCTGCATCGCCGAGTGCACACACACACACACACACACACACAGAGAGCAATGTTCAGCGTTATGCAATGCTGAGATCGTCTCTTTTCAGGAGAGCACTCGCCCGCAATACACTGTGTTTTTGTCAGATGTCAAAATGATTAATAATAATAATAATAATAATAATCCTTGCGTTTGATAGAGCGCTTTTCAGACGTCCCAAAGCGCTTCAAAGAACACACTGCAAAGTGAATTGACTGTATATTTGTGGGCGAACGCGGCAGCCAATTGCGCACAGCGATGTCCCACAAACAGTCGGGGATTGAAAATGACCAATTTATTATTGTTTTTGGTTTTGGAGGGATTATTATTAGGCTCTGTGTGGAGTAAGGAAACTTGCCCGAGGTTTGGCCTCTGCCTGGAATTGAACTCAGGTCTCTCACTTGCAAAGCGAGTGCTCTAACCACTGAGCTACAAGACCAACTCGTTACTCTCCTGGGGAGGTGGGGGTGGGGGGAGGAGAATGGCTGAAATGACTCCAAAGTGTCACAGACTTGGCAATGGGATGTCTGAATTGAACCAACACTCTGTGATGGTCTCGGGTCCAGTTCCTGAGCCACAGTGCTCCAGGATACCGCTGAACGCCCCAAGCCTTGACTCTTGCCAACCTGCACCTAATGCTTACCTTCCCGAATTAGGTAAGTAGGATTCATCCCCTCAATGGATCAAAAAATCTGACAAGTGTTAATAAACTGAGGAACAGGCTTGATGAGCTATAGAACCGCAACCCTCATCTCTGGAATTCCCTCCGTGCCCACTCCTCCTCAATTTTTCAGCCTCTGGTGACGCTGCCCTTGCCTCTTGACCTCCTAGCTTTATTCCCAGTTATTCGGAACTCATCAGCTCGTGTCCTCGCCTGCACCAATCTTAGTGAACCCATCCTCACCAGGCTCCACTGGCTCTCCATCACTGAACGGATTGATTTCAAGATCCTCACACTTGTCTTCAAATCCCTTCATACCCTGGCACCTCCCTACCTCTCTGACCTGTTTACTCCCCAACCTGCTGCCTCCGCTCGGCAGGCTCTGGCTTCCTGCTTGTCCGTTGTTCCCTCATTGGTGGCCATGCCTTCAGCCACTACCCACTGAAACTCTGGAACAACAGCAACAACTTGCACTTATATAGTGCCCTCCATGCAGGGTAGCATCTGAGAGTGCTTAACAACAGTGGGACTCCGAGCCGGGGTGGAGGGTGGAGGTGGCCGTAAGCAAGGTCGAAGAGGAAGGTCTTCAGGTGGGACTTGAAAAGGGGAGAGAGGGGGCAAAGCGGAGGGTTTGAGGGAGAGTGTTTCAGAGTTTCGGGGCACAGTGGCTGAAATGTAGCTTTATGCAGCTTGAACCCACAATCTTCTCAATCAGAGGCAGCTTTTTCTCCCCGCCATTTAGTCAGTATTTTCCAAATCCCTACTGCTCTCCCCACTCAGTGTCTCTCCCTCCCCCCCTACACCTCATCATCATCTTTAACACTCACTACGTGAATGGCCCTTATCCCTTATGACATTCCAATACGGCAGCTGCACTGTATTTGTGTTCTAACTGCACCCATAAGAAAATAAGAATTAGGAGCAGGAGTCGGCCTTTCGGCTCCTCGAGCCTTACCCGCCATTCGATAAGATCATGGCTGATCTTCAGACCTAACTCTAATAACCTGCCCTATCCCATATCCCCTAATCCCTCTATTTTTAAAAAATCTATCAGTCTCAGCCTTGAAGATCTTCAAGAACTGAGCATCTACAGCCTTCTGGGGTTCACTACCGTCCGAGTGAAGAAATGTTTCCTTAACTCTGTTCTGAAAGGCTGACCCTTAATTTTAAGACTGTGACCCCTGGTTATAGATTCATGATATATCTTGATTTGTGGCGATGCCAAGTGGTAGCGTTGTTAATTAAGTAGTTTAACGTGAATTTTGGGCAGGGATGTATAGACAAATTAGAGCATGATAGAATCACTGTTCCTTTTCGATTGCCCCTCTAGGCGCTGACGTCAGCTGGTGGCATGTGTCTCTCTGCAGGAGGTCAGACTCCCAGTTTGAATGGAGACAGTGACATAGTAATAATAAGTGTTGTGTTACTCGTTGGTGCAGTAATCCCCTCTCTGCTTAAAATCTTTGTATTAAAATCACATGGGGAAAAGGCTGACTCCATTGATAGCACTCTCACCTCTGATGCAGAAGGTTGTGGGTTCAAAGTCATACATTGGGACTTTGAGCTCATGTTTGGCTGACATTCCAATACGGCAACTTCTGCTTCCAGCCTTCTCACTAATGCCCTCTCCTATTCACCCAGAGTGGGGGGAGGGGGAAACGAGAGGGCCCCAATGTTCGGGGGGTGACAAGGCCCCTCTGCCTGTCCATTCCCCCCCTGCCCACTTGCGAACACCGGTTCTAACGCTGCCTTTTATTTGCAGTACTTGTCACGGAGGCTGGGGATGGACACAGTGGTGTTCGGGTACCTACAGACAGCCTTTGCTGTTATCCAGCTCCTGGGAGGGCCCGTCTTCGGCAGGTAACCATGAGATGACTGTTACTCCGGGCATAGTGCTCCGGTACGGGGTGGGGATAAGACTGGCAAGAGGAAACATTGACACAATGTTAAATCTCCACCAGCTATTGTTGGGTAAATGATCAACAGCAACAACAACAAAATTACATTTATAGAACGCCTTTCACATCGGGAGGACATCCCAAAGCGCTGGCATCTAGCAGTGCTCCCCTCCCCCAATCGTTGCTCCTCTCCCTCCTCCACGCCCCATCCACTGTCCCACCTGCTGCCTCTCCCACTGCCCCTCCTGGAACTCCTCCCGCCGCCCCACCCTCCACCCCGTCTGCTGCCCCATCTGCGGCCCCTCCCTCTACCCCCTCCCCTACTCAGAGATTGGTTATAGGAATATTTCTTTGTATAGAAGGTGGTTTGGGACATCCTCCCGACGTGAAAGGCTCTCTATAAATGTAATTTTGTTGTTATTGTTGTGGTTGGAATGTAGAATTTCCTGCCAGAAATCGTGTTTGACTGAATGGATCGGAGAGATTCTTGAAGAAGAGAAATATGGAGTCCTGTAGCTCAGTGGTTAGAGCACTCGCTTTGCAAGTGAGAGACCTGAGTTCAATTCCAGGCAGAGGGCGAAACCTTGGGCAAGTTTCCTTACTCCACACAGAGCCTAATAATAATCCCTCCAAAAACCCAAAACAATAATAAATTGGTCATTTTCAATCTATGACTGTTTGTGGGACATTGCTGTGTGCAATTGGCTGCCGCGTTCGCCCACAAATATAGTCAATTCACTTTACAGTGTGTTCTGTGAAGCGCTTTGGGACGTCCTCCCGACGTGAAAAGCGCTATATCAAATGCAAGGATTATTATTATTATTATATCTTGGTAAAGCTATTTGGCAGATACCAAGATCCCACAGATAGTCGGGGTTGGATAAGCAATTGGTATGCACAATTGTTGGTCAACAGAAAGTCCCAACATATTTTGAATACTGTCACAAGATCCTTAACACCCCTTTAAAATAGTCATCCCCCAGCCTGCACTCTCACACCAAATCACGCTCATCGGGTGGCTTATCACCAGTGTCTGTTTGTGTGTGTGGAGGGGGTGGGGAGGGGGAGGGGGCACGGCCAGGAATGTCCCCATGGCGGAGTGGGGGGACAAGTTGGGGGACAGAGAGGAGAGGGATTGTCCAGGCCATGCAATGATGAGGCTTTGTTTCCACTCTAGGTTTGGGGATTTGTTTGGGGGCCGAGCTGCCCTGTCTCTGGCGTACATCTCCTCCGGGCTCACCTACCTGCTGATGGGACTCTCGACCAACATCCCTCTCCTCTTCCTCTCCCGAATTCCCTCTGTTTTTATGCATGGAATACAAGGTACAAGTCTGCACACCCGCTCACCCAGGCACTTATATTACATATTATTAAATAGGAATCCCTATAAATAAATAACTTACATAATTGCATTACATAAATTATTATTAATAGTATTTTTTAACAATAAATAGGTTTACATTCAAGTTGTTTTCTGCTCTACACTTATATTCACAACATCATCATTCACATTGTTCTACCACTGTAACCTGACCTGTCGAGCAACCATTCACCCCCCCTGTCCAATAAATCTCTCCCCCCTCCCTCAGCCTGATTTTGTTGCCGGGCTGGCACTGATTCTGTGCTGTCATCCTGTAGCTGTTCAGATGGTGGTGACTGACCTGTCGGCTGAGTCGGAGCGGGCGAGCTCCCTGGGGAAGCTGGGCCTCTCGTATGGGGTGGGCATGATTGTTGGCTCCCTGACCGGTGGCATCCTCATCTCTAGGTTTGGGTATGTACTGAATGAAGGGCATTACTGGGTGGGGGCGGAGAGGTTGGGAGTGCCGGGTGTGGGGTCTCGCAATGTTTGGGTGGTGACAGTTCTGTGGAGTCTGGGAATGCGGGAGTGGGGAGGGGTATGTCGGAGTTCTTCAGGGAGGGGGTCTGGGTGTGTAGGTGGGGTGTTCTGGGTGCGTAGGGGGGTTGACAATCCTGTAGGGGTCTAGGAGTGGGGGGGGGCTCTCGCAGTATGTGGTGTGGGGATGTCCCCTGGTGACATACTGTGACCTCAGGTGATTATTATGGGATGTGAGGCGGGGCCAGGTGGACCGGTCTGTTAGGTTCTTTCTACTGTAATTGGATCCTCGCCATTAACCAATAAAGGTCTGAACACAGAGTTGTACAATCAAGATAGTTTATTCACCAATGGAACAGAAATATTCTACCAGATAAGCAGTCTTGCCTGATGACCAGCACTCGGCTCAGCAACCTGTAGTTCTTTGTCTTCGCTCTCCTGAGCCCAAGCCGCTTAGCGATATACTCACAAACTTATGGTGACCCCGGACCATGCTCCCGGACTGACTATCTCCCTCTTGAGTCGTCCTGCTCTTCTAACTGTTCTCACCTAGAGTTATACCCTTTCTCCAAGTGTCCTTCCTAGGGCTCCTCTACCCACTTCTGATCTGTCACATACTCATGTTAATCAATCATTTGGTTTGGTGCCTGCCTGACTGAGACTCCACATGGCCCTTTGTCCTGTCTAAGATAGGAGATTGATCAGTTTAGGGCTGTATCTGGTGCTTGTTATTTTGTTATTATCAATTAGTATATTTCTTTTAAGTGACTGTTATTTCTTATCAGTATCCCGGGATGGTACCAAAGTCCTCTAGTTTAAACAACCTGCTCATTAGTTGCCATTCTTGAGGGTTGCCTTTTGTCGCTTGGCAGGCCCTGTCAGAATCTAGCGACTTATTGCTAAGTCGAGATCCTGTGTCGACCAGTACCTTGGACTGTTACCTCTGTGGGCTTGTTGTTATTTACTGATAAGTGATGAACCCCTGCCCTTTTCCAAGGCTGTCTTATTATTCCTTAAGAAACAGAGAAAACTAGATGTGTTCTATCCCATGACGGTCAGTACTTTCTCCATTCCTCATTTGTTTAATGGTTCATTATTATTAGACTACAACTTCTCTAATCTAACAGGTCTGAACTGACTGTTCAGTATGCGATAATCCTGAATAAAACCCCACATTCCAGGCTCTCACTTGCACGGCTTTCCATCATCTGTTTCACATTCCCTTCCCTTCCCCTGAGCTCCCTTAGACCTTATTCACGCCTTCGTGTATTTGCTTCTGAGGACACTTCCTGCTCGCTGTATGTGTGCTATTTGCATGTGTGCATAACATGCAGAAAGCAGGTCCTCTCACTTTCGAGGTGAGTGCTCTAACGACTAAGCAACAGGATACCATGTATACTGGTCAGCTAAACACGATTTCACCAATCTACAGCATTACAAGTATTAATCATAATCCTTGCATTTGAAATAGTGCCTTATCTTGAGATGTCTCAAGAGCATCACAGAATATGCTGTAGAATATTCTGTGAATATAAGTGAATTGACTATATTTTTGTAACTGTATTTTTTGTATTGTATATGTTTCATGCTAGCAACACCTAACAATAGTAAGTGAGATGTCTCAACGACGTGATAAAGGGCTATATCAAATGCAAGGATTCTTATTACTATAATATATATACATCAACAACAATAAAATTACATTTATAGAGCGCCTTTCACGTTGGGAGGACGTCCTAAAGCGCTGGCATCTAGAGGATGTCGGGTGTCGGGACTCGAGCATGGAGGAGTGGTGTAGGGGTGAGGGAAGGCAGAGAGGTGGGAGGGAGACCAAAGGCACGGTTGAAGAGAAGGGTCTTGAGACCAGCCTGGAAGGAGGCAAGGGAGGAAGTGAGGCAAAGGGACATTGGGATGGAGTTCCAGAGTGTGGGGGCAGAGAGGCTGAAAGCCTTCCAACATGAACCACACACATGATTCTCCCCCCCTCCCACTCCCAGGTTGGTAGGGAGTCAGCAGGTCAGAGAGGTAGGAGGGGGTGAGGCCATGGATGGCCTTAAAGGTCAGGACGAGGATCTTGAACTCGATCCTCTGGGGGATGGGGAGCCAGTGGAGTCGGGCGAGGGTGGGAGTGGTGGGGTTGCGGAGCCTGGTGCATCAGAGTACACGAGCTGCAGAGTTTTGGATGATCTGCAGCTTGTGAAGGGAAGCGTTGGGAAGGCCGATGAGGAGGGAGTTCCCGTGATCAAGCCTTGAGCTGTCAAATGCATGGGTGAGGGTTTCAGCAGTCTGAGGGAGGCGGAAGATGACTAAGGGCGGAGTCCAAGAGAAAGGTCTTCAGACTGACCTTGAAGGAGGTGAGGGAAGGGACAAGGTGAGGGGACTCCAACGGGTTCCTGGAGGAGTGAACACGGTTTAATGAACACGAGGGCTAACGGCGATCTGTCTCTGTCTCTACTTACAGTTGATCAACAGCAGAGGGCAGCAAAGGCCAGGAGTGGCTAATGTAAGCCTCGCTGTGCCCAGAGCCACCCGCCTGGGGGCAGTCAGCAGGACCTTCGGGGTAACCTCCCCAAGCAGCAGCTCATGGGTCCACAACTTGGGGGAGAAAGGCTGGGGGTGGGGCTCAGTGCTGTGGGGTGGTGGGGGTGGGGGGGCTGTGTGTTTTGGGGGTTTCTGCTTGGGGTGGCGGGGAGGGAGAATCCACGTGGCTTTGCACACCCTGTGGCTTGTTCTCTTTCGCGATGAGGTTGTTAATGGTGACAGTTGGGCTGTCATCTGGTGACCGAGGCGCTGCTCTGTGAATGAACATCTTTCACACACGTCACACACACTGGCCTGACCTCACTCCCCGCTTCTCTGCTCTCAGAAGGACAATGGCTGTTCTTTCAGCACACTCTCACTTTCCCTTTTAGTATCCGTGTGGGTGGCTGTCTCTGTGTGTCTTTAACCCCCATCCCCCACCCCCTACCCCCCTCCCACCAAGACCCCAGCTCTCAAGCTTTTGCTAACAGTGTGAGCTCTGAGAGAAGAATCAGTGGGAAGTGAATGTTTGCTCACGTCAGTGCTCTGTGGCTGACGTCCTGCCGCACCACCCCAGGCATTAGCTAATAATAAATCCTTGCTTTTGACAGAGTGTCTGTAACGTCTCAAAACGCTTTACGCATTGCTGCCTAGTGTAGTGACTATTTGCAGGCTTGCCTCAGTAACCTGCCTGTAATGGAGTTTGCTCTCTGCTGATGGAGACTGCATATTGCAGAGTGAGACTGTGGGTCAAATATGACGTGTGCTGTAAGGCTCAGTCTCCTGATCTGAAGGATGTCTCTATTGGCTGAGTGTGTGGGTGAGTTTCCAAGAGCCTATTACACCATCTGCTGGGTCAGAGCAGTGCGAGTGCTGCTTCCGCACCTTTCATCCTCCAATTACTCATCTGTCAGGGTCAAGTGTGGGATCAGGCTTAGCTTGCTTAGGTTCAAGGGGCATCTTTTGGAGGCTGTGTATAAATGTCAAACATTTCAGCGACAGTGTGTGTGCCACCATGATCTGGTTACACCCTGCACATTAACCCCACTTGGCAGCACAGTCGCCACAGCTTTATTCCTCAACTGGCTTTGGAATGATTCCATTATCCAGCTGCATTAGCCGCTTGTGGGAATGAACTCCAAACCCTGACGACACTCTTAAGTGTGAGCTTCCTTCTCCAACAACAGCAGCTTAAACTTATCTAGCACCCTTCACATAGGATAATGTGTTACAAAGATGGGGGGTCAGACACAAAGCAAGTGGGGAACGGGGAGCTTAAGGTCAGACAAAGAGACGGGTTTTACGGCAGGACATAAAGTCTGGTAGAGATGGGGTGAGACAGATGGACAGAGCTAGGGACTTCTAGAGGTTATGGGCGCAGAATCTGAACTCAGGCCCTGATGGTGGCTCTCTCCCCATTGTGTCTGTGCTGGTGCTCGCTCCCCACTGGAGCTCTCTATCTACTCCCATTCCCTGTTCGCTCCCCATTTGTGTCCATGCTGGTGTTCGCTCCCCACTAGAGGCAATACAGGCTGAGGAAGAGATGAATCTCTCAGGCTGTGGAGTATTGGAGTTTGGGAGTACTGATATCCCAGTACTGGGAGTACTGTGTTATGTCCGGGTTTGTCTCTGGTAAAGATGCAGGAGAGTATGAGGTGGGCCCAGACCCAAGGTGAGGCATTGTCTATAACTAGTCAGGGCTGAGGTGCCAGGCGCTGACTCACCGTTAATCCACATTAGGCATCACTCATTCTGTGAGTGTGTGGGGTTGGGGTGAGCGTGTGGGGTTGGGGTGAGCGTGCGGGGTTGGGGAGAGCGTGCGGGGTTGGGGAGAGCGTGCGGGGTTGGGGAGAGCGTGCGGGGTTGGGGAGAGCGTGCGGGGTTGGGGAGAGCTTGCGGGGTTGGGGAGAGCGTGCGGGGTTGGGGAGAGCGTGCGTGGTTGGGGAGAGCGTGCGGGGTTGGGGAGAGCGTGCGGGGTTGGGGGAGCGCGTGCGGGGTAGGGGAGAGCGTGTGAGTTAGGTGTGAATGTGTGGAGTAGGTGTGTGGGGTAGGTTTGTGGGGATGTGTGGGGTAGGTGTGTGGGGTAGGTGTGAGTGTGGGGTCTTCAGGAGAGTATAAGTAAAACAAAGTGGGTCTGGCCCGAAGGCACACATTGTGTGATCGCCACCACGCTGTCGGTGTGTAAACACAGCTTGTCAGTAAGTGTGGAGGATGAGAGCCCTCAACATGCTCACAGCTGCCTCCGCACGTCCTGACACACCCAGACCCCGATGCTGCTGTCTCTATGGTAACTTTATCTCAAAACATTAACTCTGGTACAAAGAGCTTCAGGGGTTAACCGAGAAGGGAGCGGCCATGGGAGAGGTTACAGGAGAGGAGGAGAGAAAACTCCTTGGAGAATTAGGAGAGTGAGAGGGGTAAGGGAGAGGTTACAGCAGAGGGAGCGGAGTGAGCTGGCTCCTGCTGTGCCCGGCAATGGAATGACAGAATGGAGACCACCTTGCCGGGGTTCTCAGTGGAGTAGGTGTGTGGGGATGTGTGGTGTAGGTGTGTGGGGATGATGAAAGACCAGCCAGCCTGACGCAGCAGCTTGGAGAGGCAGTTACCCTAACAAACACTCTGGAGTCCACAAATCTTCGCTTTTTTTGCCAACCTGAGTCCCTAACACCTACCCCACACTGAGATTAGTGAGCGGAGGGTGTCGCTCTGGGATGGCAAATGGGCCCTTGGATTAATGTCTCATCTGAAGGATGATTCCTTCAAGAATGCAGCTCCCCCAGAAGTGCATTGGTCTGCGTAGACTGAGCTCAAAGTTCCAACGTGGGGCTTAAACCCATGACCTGTTGCCTTACAACAACAACAACAACAAGATTCCATTTATAAAGCGCCTTTCACGTCAGGAGGACGTCCCAAGGCGCTGCACAGTTGGGTCACGACCCGAGCAGGGGGGAAATGGTCAGGGTGAGGGGAGGGAAGGGAGGGAGCGAGGAGGGGGGAAATGGTCAGGGTGAGGGGAGGGAAGGGAGGGAGCGAGGAGGGGGGAAATGGTCAGGGTGAGGGGAGGGAAGGGAGGGAGCGAGGAGGGGGGAAATGGTCAGGGTGAGGGGAGGGAAGGGAGGGAGCGAGGAGCGGGGAAATGGTCAGGGTGAGGGGAGGGAAGGGAGGGAGCGAGGAGGGGGGAAATGGTCAGGGTGAGGGGAGGGAAGGGAGGGAGCAAGGAGGGGGGAAATGGTCAGGGTGAGGGGAGGGAAGGGAGGGAGCGAGGAGGGGAAGAGAGTCGAGAGGGGAGCTGAAGGCTCGGTCAAAGAGAAAGGTTTTGAGACCGGCCTTGAAGGAGGAAAGGGAGGAAGCGGCGAAGGCACTGGGGGATGGAGTTCCAGAGCCTGGGGGCCTTAGGGGTGAGTGTGCTGCTGACTGAGCCAGGCTGGCACCAATGTCTTTGGGAAGAGAGTGGGAGTTGGCTAGCTCTGTGAGCAAAAATAAATGCAGAATGAGGTGAAAGTCTCTCTGTCTGAGACTCCCACGCACTCACTGCTGAACACACAGTGGCCCAACCAGACAAACGTGTCACAGCTCGCAGAACAGGGCTGACTCACCCCGGCCAGGGCTCAGCCTCCGCATGCGGTAGATGTGAAGTTAGAGGGGTGCCTGAGGGTTTATGTGCCTGAGGGGTCGTGTGTGGACCCTCTTACTCAGCGATTGTGAGAGACGCAGGTCCCGGTCAGCACTGTAAATGGCAATGTGGTTGACTCCATTACGGCCCTCCCGTACACATACATCCACACACACTGTGTCTCACTCTCTCTCACACACGCTTTGTCACAGAAACAGGCTCTCTCTTGCTCACACACGCCACACTCTCTCGCACACACATGCTCTCTCACACACACACGCGCACCCTCACGCGCACACACACATACACACACGTTTTCTCTCTCACATACACACTCTCCCTCATGCTCACATGCACACATGTTTTCTCTCTCTCTCTCTCTCTCTCGCGTACTCCAGCAGATTCTGTGGACACACCTGCCCACATCCTGCAGTTCCCCTGCTGAAAGCCTGAGTGTTTGCAATCACAGCCTGCTTCCTGACCCAATGTTTAATCAAACATTCCTCTCAATCCCACCACTTCCGTCCTGACAACAAACATCCCAGCTGTCTGTGAATGCTCCTAACCCACTGTTCAGATCATCACATAGCTCACCCACTCAAACACTGAGCCACTGATACAACAGACAATCATCAACAACAACCACAAGATTACATTTGTATCGCGCCTTTCACGTCGGGAGGATGTCCCAAGGCGGTGGACAGAGTACAGCATTTCAGACCTGAGCTGGGGTTGGGGGAGTAAGGGAGGGGGGTGGCCGATGGCATGGTCGTAGAGAAGGGTCTTGAGGTGGGACTTGAAGGAGGCTAAGGAGGGGGTGAGGCGGAGTGACTGGGAATGGAATTCCAGAGGTTGGAGGCAGAATGGCTGAAGGCTCTCCCGCCAATGGTGGGGCGGGTGGGTCAGGGGACGTGGAGCAGGCCGGAGCCGGCTGAGCGGAGGGAATGGACGGGTTAGTAGGGGGTTAGGAGGTCGCAGAGGTAGGGTGGGACGAGGCCATGGAGGGCTTTGTATGTGAGGACCAGGATCTTGAACTGGATTCTCTGAAGGATAGGGAGCCAGTGGAGTCGGGTGAGATTGGGGGAGATGGGGTCACGGAGTTTGGTGCGGGAGAGGACACGGGCTGCAGAGTTTTGGATTATCTGCAGCCGGTGGGGGGAGGAGTTGGGAAGGCTGACAAGCAGGGAGTTTGCATAGTCGAGCCTGGAGGTGATGAAGGCATGAACAAGAGTTCCAGAGGCCTGAGGGGTGAGGTAGTGGCGGAGTCGGGTGATGTTACAGAGGTGAGGGAAGGCAGAGCGGGTCATGGCTTGAATGTGGGGGAGAAAAGACAGTTGAGGGTTGAACAAGACACCAAAGTTCCTGACTGGTTTGGTGAGTTGAAGTGTGCAGCCATGGAGGTCGATGCTGCCAGAGCCTGAGGTGCGGAGGCGCTGGCGTGAGGCAATCAGGAGGGCCTCAGTCTTGTTCACATTCAACTATAGGAAATTTGCCCTCATCCAGGACTTGATGTCCGACAGGCAGTCTGTCAGGACAGCAGTGGTCCTGGAGTTGAGGGTGGAGGCAGAAAGATAGAGTTGGGTGTCATCCGCATACATGTAGAAGTTGACCCCATGTCTGCGGATGATGTCACCAAGGGGGAGCACGTAGATATTAAAGAGGAGAGGGCCAAGGACAGAGCCCTGAGGGACTCCAGATGTAACAGTGCGGAGGCTGGCGGAGAAACCGTTAGAGGCAACGAAGTGGAGACGATGAGAGAGATAGGAATTGAACCAGGCAAGGGCAGATCCGTGAAGATTGAGTAAAGCGGAGAGGCGGTGTATGAGGATGGAGCGGTCGACAGTGTTGAATGCGGCAGAGAGGTTGAGGAGGACAAGAAGGCAGAGGGAGTCCTGATCACAGATGTTCAGAATGTCATTAGTGACTTTGACCAGAGCTGTTTCCGTGCTGTGGGCAGCGCGGAAGGCGGATTGGAGGGGTTCAAAGAGGGAATGGCGAGAAAGGAGCGGAGATGGAACACAACAATTTGTTCCAGGACCTTGGAGAAGAATGGGAGGTTAGAGATGGGGCGGTAGCTGGAGAGAAGGGATGGATCCAGGGAAGGTTCGTGCTCCCAAGTATAATGTAGAGGGTCATAGTTACTCTGTCTCTAACCCGTCTCTGACAGGTTTAGTTACTACAGATATAGAGACAGGTATAGTTACTCTGTCTCTAACCCGTGTTGTCACTGACCTGGAAATATGGATGGACAGTGTAAAAAGTAATAATACTTGAATGAGGGCTCAATGTGATTTGTAGAATGTTACTGTAAATGTGACTATTGTAATTATAATAATTTCTATAATAATCCTTACATGATTATCCTGACATCGGGTGGACATCTCAAAGTGCTTCACTGCGAAGTGCAGAGACTGTATTTTGTGGGAGAACACGGCAGCCGATATTTGCAATGACCCACAGCCAAGAAGTGAATGAACAATTTTACCTGGAGGATTGTTGACCTCTCCAGGACACCAGGAGAGAGAAACTCCCTTCTCTTTTTGAATAGTGCTGCAGAATCTTTGACATCTACCTGAAAAAGCAGATAGGACCTCAGTTTAACATTGATGCCAACAACAATAATTTGCATTTATACAACATCCTGCTGCATCTCAGAACGCTTAACAGTGGCGGAGCCTGAGGTGAGCCGGGGATAGGGAGGTGACCATACGCACATTGAAAAGGAAGGTCTTAGGTGTGATCTGAAAAAGGGGAATGAGGTGGCAAGGCGGAGGGATTGAGCGAGAGAGTTCCAAAGTTTTGAAGCGTAGTGGCTGAAAACGTGGCCACCGATGGTGGAGCGGAGGGGACGAGGGACAAGGAGGAGGCCAGAGCCAGCCAAGCAGTGGTGTAAAGAAGAGTTACTGTTAAGCTTCTTCTATAGCTCATTTAACCCTGAGGTAAAGTATAGACAAAGACTAAACTAAGAATGTTACAATCAAGTCAAAATTTATTAGCTAACAGAAATCAGCAATACATCACAGCTTAAAGGTTAGTTATGCTCACAAACCGTGGAGGACAATTCAGGACTGTCGAGTGATCAAGCCATGTCCTGAAAGAGTTGGAGTCATCAACTTCGATGACAAACTTCCAGTCATATTGGAGTGTCCGATTGCTTGCAGTAATCCTTTGATCGACAAAGTTTTCTTGCTTGAGTTTGCTCTTCTGTCTTTGTGCTCCCAAATCATCACAGTCCTCATAGGGCTTCTTGTTTGTAACGAGTCAATTACACATTGACCTCGCCACAATGCGTTTCCTGTGTGTCCCAGATCAAGAAGTGAGCTTGAGTGGGTTAGAAGGATAATCATTTCTCTCTTATCTTGCCCTGGCTGTTCCCAGGGTGGGCTGGTGATGCAGTGTGTAATATGGGAGGTAGGAGGTTCACGTTGTTTACTGTATGTCTCAATCACAGGGAGCCAGCCACAGCCTACGTGGCCGCAGTGGGATCTCTCCTCAATGCCGCCATAGCTGTGAAGTACATCCCGGCTCACACCAAACCTCAATCAGTCACACAGCAACATAAAGCCGGTCAGTGGCCCTGAGTGTGCCGGCAACACACGGCCGCAGCACGTCAGGATGTGTGTGTGGCAGGGAGTGCCTGTGTGTGAGTGTTTCGGGGGCGGGGGCGGTGTATCACGGAGAGCCTGTATGAGTGATTCTTGAGTGCGTGTGTGAGTGAGTGTGATGGTGGTGAGTGTGTCGAAGTGATTGTGTCGGGATGAATGTGTCAGGTGAGTGTTGGGGTCAGTGAGTTATGGTGAATGTGTCGGAGTGAGTGTGTCGGGGTGAGTGTGTGAGTGTGTCGGGGTGATGTGCCTCTCTGGATGTTACAGGCCAGGCCACAGGCAGCGTGTTCAGTTTGAAGACGATTACGCGACTCATGAGCATTCCGGGAGCTGCAAAGATCTTCACCATTAAAATCATCACTGGCATTCCCTCAGGTGTGTGACTGACCCTGTGTGTTGTGTGTGACTGACCCTGTGTGCTGTGTGACTGACCCTGTGTGTGACTGACCCTGTGTGTGACTGACCCTGTGTGCTGTGTGACTGACCCTGTATGTGACTGACCCTGTGTGCTGTGTGATGACCGAGTCCCGTGTGCTGTGTGTAACTGAGCCCCGTGTGCTGTGTGTAATGTGACCTAGTTCCATCTTACAGGCGTGTTCCAGAGCATGTTCTCTGTGGTAGCCATGGATTACTTCAAGCTGGATGCAGAACACAATGGCTACCTCATGGCATACATTGGCCTGCTCCAGATGGTGAGTGACGGGGGGGGGGGGGGGGAGCGGGCAAGACACAGCCAAGCATCTGATACATGCAAACCCATCCCCATGTTTAAGAGTATCCAAACTAAGTTAAGAATTTCCTGCATCCCACCTACAAATCCCAGAGATAGATTGTTGGGGTGGAGCATCCTGCTTACCTAATTCTTTAGGGTATTAGGTGCAGGTTAGCAAGAGCTAATGCTTGGGGACCCCAGAAGGTGCGTTGGAGTCTAACATATATAGTCAATTCACTTCACAGTATATTCTGTGAAGCACTTTGAGACATCTAGAATACGTGAAAAGCGCTGTATCAAATGCAATTATTATTATTATATTATTACACCCGGCTAAAACCGCATACCTGCCATTGCTTGCACTCACTGGCAAGATTTCACACTGCTTGTCCAGCTAGGAATCACCCTACACATTAGGACTTTGGCTTGCAGGGTTAATATGAACTGAGTAGGAGGATTCCCTGCCCCCAGTGACTCGTCTGCCCTTCCGGGTCCTGCTAATAAGCCCGTCTGGGCCATGCTGTCGCCAGGAGAAAAATCTCAGGTTCTCTAGTCCCTCACATAACTAAAGTCTCTCATCCCTGTTTGTCTGTGTTTGTGTGTGTGTCTCTTTCTGTGTGTCTCCTGATGTGTGTTGTGTGTGGTGATATTTGCAGTTTGATGGTGTTAGCGGCTGGGCTATGTTGACTGGTCCTCTCTGGTTGAGAAAGCCCTCATTGTATAAATGTTGTGATGTTTCCCCCCTCATACACACACACTGGAGGTACCTCAGGCTACGTAAATAACTGCTCACAGAGACCACAAATTCCTGAGAAGTCAAACTTCTAAATAAGGTTGTGGTGCCACACAGGAATCTCAGGAATGCAACAGGAAGGAAATGATACATCCATATTGTGACTGCAGCTCCCCCCTAATACCAGCACCTCCTGTCTTACGCACTCCTTCTCCCCATGTTGCTCACTGTAGGGAGCTATGCCACTGCCTCGAAATTTACTCTATTAACGCAGCGTGTTAGAGTGGGCAGCAATTGGCAAATTGGTTGATTTTGTTTTTAATTTCAAAGCCGCGTTCCTGTTGTTCTAAGTAGAAAAGCAGCTTGAAAGACTATTTAAGAATGTGACTGGCCTCTCTGAAATATTACATTAATATAGTAAATTAATATAGCGGTGGAATCCCCACTGTATTCAACTCACTGTGTTATTGGACAGTCTATTCGAGTATATGGGCTTGACATTCCAGGCTCGAGGCAGTGATGGAATGACAGAATTTGGGGAGTTAAAGGGAAAACAATTGTATAGCAGATTATCCCGTCAGGGTTTAGCACCAGCTGGTTTCTGTCCGAACCATAAGCCAGCTCCAGCGCTCGCAGGGACGACTATATTATAAGTGAACTTCCACAATGGTGAGGCCGGTACTGCCAGGGTTTGCCCTATATACAATGTGTGTATTATATAATAAAAAACAGCCTGCGTTTATACAGCGCCCTTCACATAGGGGAATGTCTCCGGCGGACACTGAGCATGGGAGTGGGGGGGGGGGCGGGCGGGGGGGAGGGTGCGCGGTTGACCATACACACAGTCAAACAGGCAAGGTTTATTAACAATAATAATCCTTGTCATCCTAGTGACAGCACAAGTTACAAGCTCTGAGGCACAGCACTGCCAGTCTGACATACACCCATTGTCCATCACACATCCTCTATCCAGCCACAGCTTTAGTATCAGGATTTTGAAGGTCTGATAACCTCTTCTGCAGAACTTTTATCAAAGACAACAACAACAGCTTGCACTTATATAGCACCCTCCATGCAGGGTCGTCTCTCAGAGCGCTTAACAGTGGGACTCTGAGCCGAGGGGGTGGGACTGTGTGACACAGTCGAAGAGGAAGTTTTTCAGGCGGGACTTGAAAAAGGGGAGAGAGGGGGCAGGGCGGAGGGATTGAGGGAGAGTGTTCCAGAGCTTTGGGGCGTAGTGGTTGAAAGCGCGACATCCAATGGTGTTATCGCATAGCAACTTTCTCTGTTCCTCAACTCTGCTCTCATTAATCACAGACAATTCATTAAATTCCATTACAAACCTGTGCTGACTGCCCTCATCACCATTTTCTCCAGATAATCATCAAGTTCCCGTCACTGTTGCTCTGTGTAACACTCCTGTTCCCATTACTGTTACTGTGTGTAATGCCCCTGTTCTGTCACTGTTACTGTGTGCAATGCCCTGTCCACCCTGTATGTGATCTGCAGTGAGCCTCATTGACTGGCACAGTGGAGCTGCTGGCACAGTGTAATCTAGAAATGGGAAAACCTAGAGCTGGTGAACACTGTGACCAGCCAGTGAACTCAGAGAGAAACAACATCAGAACAGCTTCACCCAGAGGGTGTCAGTGTGGGCAACGTTAGAGCAGAGTCGAGCAACGTCTGATCTGTGGGTGACATCCCGAAACACTGTGTGCCATGTGTGCTGTGCTGTGTACACTGTGTGCTGTGTGTTGGGTGCTGTGCTGTATACACTATGTGCTTTGTGTTGTGTGTGGTGCTACGTACTGTGTGTGATGCTGTGTGTGATGCTGTGTGTGGGGCTGTGTGTGGTGCTATGTATGCTGTGCATTATACACTTTGGCAGTTCCCACCGGATATCAGCACGTCAAAGAGAGTTGGCATGAACCTAGAGGCAGAACAGGTTTGCTGCACCGTGTGACTGAGCTGAGAGGGAGGGGAGCTGGTAATCTGCTATTCCGGTCTGTCCTGTCACGACCCCTCCTAGACTGACAGCGTGATTGCTGCGGGCAGGTCCCAGTGTGGGAAACGAACTGACTGGCGAAGAGCCCAGAGCTACAACTTGTGTGTGAAACAGGCGGGAACCTCTCCTCTGTTGCAAGTGGTTACCACTCCCCACACACACACATACACATATACAGTTATGCCCCCCCCATCTCCCCACTCCAGTCATTGTGGCTCCTGGTACCCCCATGGTTAGAGACAGAGTAAAGCTCGCGCCACTGTCCATCCACACTCCCAGATCAGTGAAAGGACAGGTTAGAGACAGGCTGACACTCGCTCTGCACACTGCCTTACTATGCGCTGCTGTGTGATGCGAGGACGGGCTAGGGTGCATTAGGTCTCTGATGTTGCCCCTCTCTCTCTCAGGTGATGCAGGGATTGGTGGTTGGGTGGCTGACCAGATGGATTCCTGAACAAATATTGATTCTCTGCTCCATCCTGCTGGTGTGTCTGATGGGTTTGGCCATGGTAAGAATTGTCTGCTGTCCACGTGATGGGGAGAATCCTCGAGAGCCACAGCACGGTGTCAACCACATCCAGACTCTGCTCATAGGTCACACCCTGAGGATGAGTCAAGGGATGAGATCAGGCCTACGGGCGGTGCTTGGAGGAACTGGGACTTTTTCTGTTGGAACAAAGAAGTTGAGAAGTGACCTTCAAAATGATGAAGAGTCAATAAGGAGAAATTATATCCATTGGTTAGTGAGTCAGTAATCAGAGGGTGTCAGTTTAAGAGTTAGTAAACAAGCAAATGGGGCGGTTAGGAGAAATATTTTCACACACAGGGTGGTTAGGATATGGAATGTGTTGCCGGGCGCATGGTTGAGGCAGAACATGTCTATGGTTCTTACAACAAGTAACAGCATGAGAGGCTGAGCTAAATGGTAGATGGAGCAGAGGAGACATATTGTCGGCCTCCGCTCTGCCCCATCTCCCCACGCTGCCCCTTCACTGCGTCTCTGCATCACTGTCTCTGTGTTTCAGGCTATGATGACCAATGTTATCCATTTCTGTGTCACCTGTATCCCCATGTCACTGGGAATCGCTATCTTCTCCCTCACCACCAACAGCATCTTAACCAAGCTGGCGCCCGCCGCGGACACAGGTAGGTGGTGCCATCATACACTCGCTCTTCCCCTGCCTCCTTCTCAAGCCCCTGAGGTTCCTCAGCCCTTCCTCTGAGCCCCTCCTCCTCACCTCGCCTCCATGTGTCACTCTGTGTGTGAGCCGGATACTAAGTGCCGGCGAAACAGCGGCTCTGAGGTCACAGAGACCGACCGGGGGAGGGTGATCAGGGTCAGGGTGCCTGGGGTTGGGGAGGGGGTGTAGGTGAGGATCAGGGTTGGTGTGAGGGTGGAGATAAATGCTAGATGCTGTGTGTGTTGTAGGTGCGATGCTGGGGCTGAGCATGTCCGTGTATTCTCTGATCCGCTCCATCTCTCCCACCATCGGCGGTTTCCTGTTTGACGCCTACGGCTTCCCGTCCTTCGGCTACCTGCAATTCGGGGTCAACCTGCTGCTCTTCCTGTCTTTGTGCCCCAGCACCTGCTCACGGCCAACACTCCACCCAAAGCAGACAACATAGACACCAGCCAGGCACCTAGACACCAGCCTGGGTGGCTAGACACCAGACTGGGAGGCCTGGGGGGGGTTAGACACCTGACTGACTGCTGCGCAGACAAGTAGCAGGAAAACTTGCCAGTCAGTGCTCCAAATGACAAGCGATATGGTAAATTTTAGTTGGTTGGACTCCAGCGTTACCCCCACACACACTCTCGGATCCCCAAGCCTTGGCTCTTATTAACCTGTGCCTATTCCTCTCCAGAATTAGAATGGCAGGATGCGTCCCTCCAGGAAAAGGGTGAATGTGCCATTCTAACACACAGGAATTTCCATGTGCGAGAGGCATACCGGGAACTCTTAAGCACCATCACCGTGTTTAAGAGTATCTGATTTATGGAGTCCTGTAGCTCAGTGGTTAGAGCACTCGCCTTGCAAGCGAGTCACCTGGGTTCAATTCCCGGCAGGGCGAAAGCTTGGGCAAGTTTCCTTACTCCACGCCCCTAATGATAATCCCTCCAAAACAAAAATCAAAAATAAATTGGTAATTTTCAATCCACGACTGTTTGTGGGACACTGTTGTCCGCAATTGGCTGCTGCATTTCGCCCACAAATGTACGGTCAATTCACTTTACAGTCTATTCTGTGAATCGCTTTGAGACGTCGAGAAGACATGAAGAGCGCTATATCAAATGCAAGGATTATTATTATTATTTGGAACGCTGAAGCACGATGGGGATTCTGCAGGTGCCAGATACCCGGCTGACCAAAAAACTATATTCTATACACTGTGTGGCCAGGCAGACGATCATGTACTGTATTATTGATGATCTTCCAGTCCAGTTGTGCCTTACATTCTGTGCTACTGAGTGTCATTCGCAGAGACAAGGTTCGACCAGAGATTAATCTCTGCTCTGTCTCTACCTGTGACACGGTAAGAGTTTACACTCTATCATTTCAGATACTCAAATTTATATCTGATTAAATGCAATAGGTATATTTTTTCAGGTTTTCTGTGTGTGAGTTTTTTCTGTGTGTGTGTGTTTGTTTCTCTCTCCTCCTGAAGGTGCTAATTGAATACCACATACAGTAACACACATCCACTCAAGTTATGACACACACACAGTGACATGCACCTGGGCTCTGGCACAAGTGAGCTGTCGCTGTGTTAACTGCAAGTAACTAACAGAAAAATAGAAGTAACCAAATTTGTGATGTTGATAAAGCGCCTGTGGTCGGTCGGTGCTTGGCTGCTGTTTGTACAACAGCCCGAAGCTTCAACACTCTCAGCTTCAAACCTTCAGCAACAACGACATTACATTTATAGAGCGGCTTTCATGTCGGGAAGACGTCCCAAGGCGCTGGACAGTCAAGGGTCAGGACCCAAGCATGGGGGAGGGGTGGGGGCAGGGGGGAGGGAAGGCAGAGAGGGGGGAGGGAAGGCAGAGAGGTGGGAGGGCGACCGAAGACGCCATTCAGTGACCGTGTTTGGGGTCAGCCCCCGAACCTCAGCCACTCAATTCACAACAAGCACGGAATCATTGTATTGAAAAAGAGACTTTTAATAAATATGCAAACTTAAGACTATAAAATAATTTAAATGTCAATAACAGCTGAAGCAGAAAGCCAGAGTTCTGAGATTCCGCAATAGATAAATAAATAGAGATCAGGGGCTGCCCCCGGCTCCCGGCATAGCAGAGTGGGGGAGACCAGCTCGTCGCTGTGGCCGCAATTACTCCATCGATCTCCGCCCGGGGTCCCTTGGTCCAAACTCGTCGAGAGATTCTTCCTCAATAGAAGCAGTGGTCCTGTAAAGAGAGATAGACCATCAGTTCCCCCATCATCACCTACACGGTCACTACACTTGACACTGACTCCTGTGCTGTGACACATTCCCTCCTGACGTGAAAGGTGCGGCGTGAAGCTCTCACTCTCACGGATCAGCTCCAGTGCCTGGGGCTGTCACAGGTCACGCGTTGCGCGCCCCCAAGTTGGCAATCGGCAACTGTTTTTTTTGGGGGGGGTGCGATTTATTGTTGGGGTGTGAGTCTGTCTGGCTCTCACCCCCCCCCCCCCGTGAGAGTGGGAACCGACAGCCAGCGCCTGGCCACCCGACAAATATTAACACGTGGGGAATAAGACAACACGTTTCTGAACAGATCAGACTACAAACTAACTCAAACATTCTGGGTTAAAATGTTGGGGGGGAGGTTCAGGGCGCCCTCCCCAGCCGCTCGGTGTGTGTGTGTGTGTGGGAGGGGGGTAGGCACTGACCTGGTGTTGGGGTGTGTTGGGGTGTGTGTTGGGGTGGGGGGGGGGGGGGGGGTAGGCACTGACCTGGTGTTGGGGTGTGTTGGGGTGTGTGTTGGGGTGGGGGGGGGTAGGCACTGACCTGGTGTTGGGGTGTGTGTGTTGGGGTGGGGGGGGGGGCACTGACCTGGTTTTGGGGGGTGTGTTGGGGTGTGGGGGGGGTACTGACCTGGTGTGTGGGGGTGTGGGGGGCTCAGGGCGCCCGCCCCGGCCTCTCGGTGTGTGTGGGTGTGTGGGTGGGGGTGTGTGTTGGGGTGTGGGGGGGTACTGACCTGGTGTTGGGGTGTGTGGGGGTGTGTGTTGGGGTGTGTGTGTGTGTGTGGGTGGGTACTGACCTGGTGTTGGTGTGTGGGTGTGTGTGTGGGTGGGGGGGGGGGGTGTGTGGGGGTGTGTGTGGGGGGGTGTGGGGGGGTGTGGGGGGGGGGTACTGACCTGGTGTTGGGGTGTGGGGGGGTCAGGGCGCCCTCCCGGGCCGCTCGGTGTGTGTGGGGGTGTGTGTGTGTGGGGTGTGTGTGTGTGGGGGTGTGTGTGGGTGTGTGTGTGGGTGTGTGTGTGTGTGTGTGGGTGTGTGTGTGGGTGTGTGGGGGGGTACTGACCTGGTGTGGGGGGGTCAGGGCGCCCTCCCGGGCCGCTCGGTGTGTGTGTGTGTGTGGGTGTGTGTGTGGGTGTGTGGGGGGGGTACTGACCTGGTGTGGGGGTGGGGGGGGGTCAGGGCGCCCTCCCGGGCCGCTCGGTGTGTGTGTGTGTGTGGGGGTGTGTGTGGGTGTGTGGGGGTGTGTGTGGGTGTGTGTGGGGGTGTGTGTGGGTGTGTGTGTGGGTGTGTGTGTGTGTGTGTGTGTGTGTGTGGGGGTGTGTGGGGGTGTGTGTGGGTGTGTGTGTGGGTGTGTGGGTGTGTGGGGGGGGTACTGACCTGGTGTTGGGGTGTGGGGGTGTGTGTGTGTGTGTGTGGGGGTGTGTGTGGGGGTGTGTGTGTGTGTGTGTGTGTGTGTGGGTGGGTGTGGGTGTGGTGTGTGTGGGTGGGTGTGTGTGTGGGTGTGTGTGGGTGTGTGTGTGGGTGTGTGTGTGTGTGTGTGTGTGTGTGGGTGTGTGTGTGTGGGTGTGTGGGGGGGTACTGACCTGGTGTGGGGGTGTGGGGGGGTCAGGGCGCCCTCCCGGGCCGCTCGGTGTGTGTGTGGGTGTGTGTGTGTGTGTGGGGGGGGGTGTGTGTGGGTGTGTGTGTGGGTGTGTGGGGGGGTACTGACCTGGTGTGGGGGGTGTGGGGGTGTCAGGGCGCCCTCCCGGGCCGCTCGGTGTGTGTGTGGGTGTGTGGGTGTGTGGGGGGGGTACTGACCTGGTGTGGGGGTGGGGGGGGGTCAGGGCGCCCTCCCGGGCCGCTCGGGTTGGCCGCTGTGTTGGAGTTGGAAGCCCTGCACCGCGCGGCGGTTTTTGCTGTCGATCAGCGCGAGAGTGATCGCTGCGCTCCAACTGCTGTCGGCGGCGCAGCGGAAATCGGTCTCTTTGCTGTCGGTGGTGACGATGGTGAAGTACGTGAACCTTCCGCCGCGCTCCACACACTCCACACTACTGATGTCCCGCAGCGGCAGCTCCTTGGCTCGGGCTCGGGCTCGGGCTCGGCGCGGGGACAGGCGCAGACTGTCGCGGGTCAACTGGCACCAGCGGCGGCCCCACAGCTGGAACAGGTGCTCACTGCGCTTCTCCAACTCCCCCTCCATCAGCAGCTCCGGCTCCACACCCGCACTCACCCCCATCGGCTCAGCGTGAGAGAGTGTGTGTGCGGCTCTGTGTCTGTGTGTGTGTGTGTGTGTGCGGCACTGCTCTGTGTGTGTGCGGCACTGCTCTGTGTGTGTGCGGCACTGCTCTGTGTGTGTGTGCGGCACTGCTCTGTGTCTGTGCGGCACCGCTCTGTGTCTGTGCGGCACTGCTCTGTGTGTGTGCGGCACTGCTCTGTGTGTGTGTGCGGCACTGTGTGTGTGTGGCACTGCGCTGTGCGGCACTGCTCTGTGTGTGTGCGGCGACTGTTCTGTGCGGCACTGCTGTGTGTGTGTGCGGCGACTGTGTGTGTGTGTGTGTGTGTGTGCGGCGCCTCCCTGCTCTGTGCCGCTCTGTGAACGCCACTCGTGTCCGGACTCGCCCGCCCCGAGGGGAGAGGCTCCGGGAAATCCACACTGACTCACAGCCCCCGGGGGGGGGGGGGGGGGGTCGGGGGTGTTGGTTGACTTTTTCTTTTTCTCTTTCCTTTTCTCTTTCCTTTTCTTTCTTTCTCTCTTTCTCTCTGTCATCCTCTTTCCTTTCTGTCTGTCTGTGCCTTTTTCTTTCTTTTTCTCTCTCTCTGTCATCCTCTTTCCTTTCTGTCTGTCTGTGCCTTTTTCTTTCTTTCTCTCTTTCTCTCTCTCTGTCATCCTCTTTCCTTCTGTCTGTCTGTGCCTTTTTTTTTCTTTCTCTCTGTCATCCTCTTTCCTTTCTGTCTGTCTGTGCCTTTTTCTTTCTTTCTCTCTTTCTCTCTCTCTCTCTGTCATCCTCTTTCCTTTCTGTCTGTCTGTGCCTTTTTCTTTCTCTCTCTCTCTTTCATTCATGGGATTGTCACGTTCCTGGGAATCTTTTGGAAAAACGGCCTTTTTTTTTTGGTGAAGTGGGATTTTTTTAGTCCGATGAAATCCAGAGAGTTTCTCCCGGTGTCCTTCCAACACTGCCCCGATAAATGATTCACCCACTTCATGGCAGTTTGCGGAAAGTCGCTGTGTGCAGTTTGGTTGCCGTGTTTGCCCACAAAATACAGTCACTACACTTCACAATAAATCCTCAGAAGAGCTTTGAAACGTCTCAATGTTATAAGCGCTGCATCGAATATGATGATTATTATGTATTAAAGTCACCCGATCTAATACGGATCTCAAGGTGTGTGTGTGGGGAGGGGGACACCAGCTGTGACCATTGCAACCTCTGACCCTGAGACAAGAGTGTGAGCAACTGTGAGTGTGGGTAAGCGTGTGAGTAAGTGAGTCTGTGTGTGAGCGAGTGAATGAGGGAGGGAGGGAGGGAGTATGTAAGAGAGAAGGAGAGGTTCCGGTGAGGGCAATGTGTGGAATCCAGGGAGGGTTGCGGTGAGGTGGTTGTCTCGGCCTCTGACGCAATTTGAAAGATAAACCTCACTTCCTGGAATAGACGATGACGGACGATTCCAGCCAACTCTGCAGGAATCCCCAGAGCAGCCCCGCAATGTCTCAACACTGCCCGTTGTGTGTGTTGGGTGGGGGGGCTGTAAAATCACTGCCCTGTATGAGGGGGCTGTATAAACCCTCGCTGTATGACGGGGGTTGTGTAAACACTACCCAGTGTGACGGGGGCTGTATAAATGGTGTAAAGTTAAGTTGTTAATTGAGGATTGGGGTCAGGCTCACTGTCACTGCCTTTCACACCAGGGTGGGGTAGTGGAGGGGGAACCAGGAACGTGGCATTCATCAGCCCCAAACTGTGTGAGATGGGAGCCGGGCTACTCAGCACCGATCACTGTCTGTGTGGCACACAAGCCCTTTCGTAGGCGTCTCAGAGTTGGTGGGAACAAAGCAATGACACCGGGTTAGTTATTACCCTGAACGTCACATTCCCCCAGCATTAGGTAATGAGCCCCTTCAGACGCCGGGACCAGATCTGTGAGCTTCTGAATAGGGACCTTTGTGACCCAAACGGGCTCCCCATTCACAACCACTAACCCAGTACAGGACGTGGCTTTTCTTGTAGTGAACGGCAGTGAATAAGCCCTGTGTTTGCCGACACCCACTCAAAACAGCCTCAAGAGTTCAAATTCCATCCAATCGTACACTTTATAAACCCGTCCCATCTTAGAATTGGTGAAAAGTCATCTTAATCTGGAGGCCAGTCATTTCAGCTGTTAAAAGCTTATATTAATAATCCTTACATTTAATATTGCACCTTATCACATCTCAAAGCACTTTGCAGAATATACTGTAAAGTGAATTGACTGTATATTTTGTGGGCAAAAAGCTTCCGAGGCTGAATTTAAGCAATTTGCACAATTTTGCCTCTCCAACACAATGACCGTCTGCCTCTCTAAGTCCTGCCAATCAGCCAGGCTCGTCTGGGCCATTATCAGCAGTGTCCTGGAGTAGCGAGGACCCGCCTAGCTCAGGAATTGGATGAGAAACCGTCACAGAATCAGCCTCAGATGTGCTCTGTTCTTGTCCTTCCTTCACTGTACATTCAAGAAATGGCTAGATTGCTCTAACCACTGAGCTACAGGACTCCAATGTCTTCTGTTTGTACTGTGCGCGCTGGTTGTGTGACTATGGGTCCTCCGATCTGATTCACAAGATGCTGGAATGTAAAATGAATGTTTACTGTTTATCTGGGGGATCATTGTCCAGGACACAAAAACTCCCTTCTCTTTCCCAACAGTGCCCATACCTGAGCAGCTGAACAAGCAGACACGACCACAGTTTAATGTCTCATTTGAAGGACAGCACCTTTGACAGTGCAGCACTTTGCTGGAGTATCAGCCTGGACTGTGAGCTCAAAGTTCCCAGCATTGAGATTCAAAGATGAGTGCTACCAGCTGAGCCAGGCTGACACCTTTCACGTCGGGAGGACGTCCCAAGGCGCTGTACAGTTGGGTCAGGACCCGAGCAGGGGGGAAATGGTCAGGGTGAGGGGAGGGAGCGAGGAAGGGTAGAGTCGAGAGGGGAGCTGAAGGCACAGTCAAAGAGGGTATGGGCGGGTAGGTAGGGGGATAGTAGGTCAGAGAGGTAGGAGGGAGCGAGGCCGTGAATGGCCTTGTAGGTGAGGATGAGGATCTTGAATTCGAACACCACACTCAGCCGTTGGTGGCGATAAGAGAGCGACCAAAACAAAACCAACTTCACATCTTAATGTTTGCACAACTTTATTAGAATACTCTGGCTATTCTGTACAAATTGAAAACAGCATATTAAGATACATTACAACTGTGTAGAACGAGATAAGGCTGGAGCACTGGCTATGCCTGGACACAGTGCGGTGTGCTGGACACTCACAGTTAATACAAATAAAAAAAAATAGAGATCTGTGTTAACGATTTTACTTCCACAAGACACCGACAATGCCTGTCACAGAGCCTTGGCGTGCATCCTCTGTGAGGTGGCGTGGTCGTGCCCAGGTCCAGGGCGGGTGGCAGCTCTCATGCCTCCCTGGTGGCTTTATTGAACGATCTGTTTTGGACCTAAAATGGTGCAATCTGTCTGATCTGAACAACAAAGCTTTTTCAAGTTACATTCATGACTATAAATAGGAGTCTGAATGGCGAAGGAAGGGCTGTAATCGAAGAGGCTGCTGACACGGGCAGCACAGGAGAGATGCACCTCAAGACTCCATGAAAAACCACTGCCCGCAACATGGAGCAGAACTGCCCTGTTTGCAAGTGACAAGCGCATTTAACACTCACTACATTTCACACCGCGTTCCTTTGGTCGCAGAGTGCACGCTCCATGACTTTAGTCTCAAACTTGTTATTAAAGTAGAGAATCGTTGCTGTACAAGCCAAAAAAAGTAGGAAAAAAATTGAAGTTAAAGAGCAACCCATGCATTTTAACATAGTGTTTAGCTTAATAACATTGTGCTGCAGTCGGGGAGGGTGCCCTGATCTGCAGGGTAATTCGATACACTTCACCGTAGGCATCACTCTCTAGGCAATGGCGTTTCCTCAGGACCACTCACTGTTGCTTGCACTCAGCAGGCTGGTTGGGCTCTTTCTGCAAAGAGAGAATCAAATCAGTCAGCAAATGTATCTCACTCACTGTGCTGTGTCAGCCCAGCCGAAGACAGTGAGACTCCTGCAGACTGAGCCGTGGTACAACCCGCAGATATTCAGCTCCTCGGGTTTAGCGGTGAGGTGTTGGTGAGAATGGCCACGACATTGCCACGCAATGGGTCCCAATCCCAGAACACTTCAACATGCCTAATCCACACGGGGGATAACAACAACAATCCTTGCATTTGATACAGCACCTCATCATATCGTTGAGACATCTCAAAGCGCTTCACAGGATACACTATAAAGTATAGTGACTGTGTATTTTGTGGGCGAAATACAGCAGCCAGTTTCACACAGCAGGTAATCCCACAAACAGTCCTGGAGTGAATGACCAATTTGATTGTTGGCCAAGACACTGGGAGAGAGAAACTACTTTCTGTTTTCAAATAGTACCGTGGGATCTTTAACGTCCTCCTGACCAGGCAGACGAAACGTCTCAACCGAAGGAATTCACCTCTGACATTGCACCCCACGCTGCAGTAGTGTCAGCCCAGACTACGCGATTCCAAGTTTTGACATGGAGCTTAAACCACAATCTTCTGACTCAGAGGTGAGAGTGCCTCAGAGGCTGACACACAAGCTGCTTGATCCACACATTTACATCAGTAACCAGCTGGGAGCAACTCAGAGCCACACCATCCCGCCAGTCATACGGTGCAGCCTGACACTCAGCTCCTAATGAGCGACTTCCTCAAAGGGAAGGAAATTTGCAGCAAATCAAATCGACCTCCGACCCTGTTCCCCCATCGACACTGTCCCCACCCCCTGTGCCCCCTCAATCAAGAAGAGAACCAGAGTTGTCCTGGGCAGGTTATCCCAGAGTTAAGCGAAGCTACTGATAATGGGCAGATTTACGTTTTCCAGTGACTTTCACATTGGGTGGATAGTCCTGGCCAGCACCCAAGCTAGGGGTGGGAGGCGGAAAATGAAGACGCGGTCAAGGAGGAAAGCCTTGAGACGGACCTTGAAAGGCTGATGGTCAACAGTGGAGTGGGCAAGGTGGGGGAAATGAGGTAGTGGCGGAAGTGGGCAATATGACAGAGGTGGGGAAAGCTGAGTGGGTCAAAGCAGGAAAGTGGAGTTTAAAGGACAGTTCAGCACCAGGTCTGTGAGGTGGACTGCGAGACTGTGTACGATCTTAGCTGAGACAGCAACTGAGGCTACAACTGGTCTTAACGGCTATGGCCAGGCAGAGCTTGAATCAGCAAGGATGAAGGATGAATGCTTGTGTGAATGTGTTTTGGGGGGGGGGTGGGGGGGGGGGGGGCGCATTGCTGACATTGGTGAGGAAAGGTCAGGTTCAGCTGAGATGCTCCCAATGCACTTCTTTGCTCGACTCTCTAGTAATGTTCCAGGGTAGCTCAGGTCACAAAACTTTGCAAAGATATGGGATCAAGTCTGGGCTCTTCAGAGTCCTTACAGCTCAGCTGCTCACTGAGCCTTTGGCCTGCTCCTCAGCTCTCGGTCCAACCTCAGCCTGAAGCCAAGTGTATTCTCACCGAAACAGTGGAGAGTTGATGACGAGTTAGTTGCAGCAACATTCGAAGGCTAAAATGACCAGCCCCCAAACAAGTGCCAGATCTGCTATAATCCTTTCAAGGTGCTCCTCGCACTGTTGACGGGAGGATTGTCAGAGGGTTGGAAGTGATACAGGATTGTGAGCTCATTTGTTTTGGTCAGTCAATTCACAAACATGAAGGATACAGGCAGATGTTTGGCTACAAGTCAGCGATCTCCGACACATTACACCATGTGAAGGGTGCTATATAAATGCAAGTTGTTATACATTGGTAAACCTGTTCAGGTCAGAGCATATTGAAGCTGTACAGTGTTCTGGTCAGGCTGAGTGAATGAGAACAATGAGGCCAGTTGGTAGAGCTGGAGAGATGAGGAATAAACAGATAAGATAGGAGCTCTTCAGTCTCAGATATCTCAGCAGGGACAATATCTGCACTCATTGGGACCAGGAAGCAGAGCAGATAACAACAACTTGCATTTATATAGCGCTCTCCACCCCGGGCAGCATCCCAGAGCGCTTAAAATCAGCGTGTCTGGGTGTACCCTTCTGTGTGTCTCTGTGGTCTGTGTGGGTGTGTGTCTGTTTCTGTACTTACCTGATCAAATCTCTCCACCTCACATTACTCAGGTAAAATCACAAACTTAGATGCATCTAAAAATAGTTGACACTGCAGCCAGACTTTACTTCAAGGACATATAGACATGCGGACAGTCAGAGTGTGGTTAAGCAGTGTTCTACCATATATAAGGGGTGGGACAAGAGGGCACAGGTATTAGGGATGAGGGCACAAGTTTAAGTCAGTGACCAGAAAGTATTTTATACAGAGGGTAATCAATGGCTGGAGCGGATTCCCAGGGAGCGTGGTAGAGGCACTGATTTGAGAAACGGATGAAGTAATGGGAAGACAGTAGCACTGGTATCTTAGAAGAATGAGGTCTAATGGACTAATAAGCTGTCTGTGCCATGGTCCACAATTCAAGGCATATCCAATTCCAATCTTGCTGAGCAGAGCTTTCAATGTTCACACAGATAGATGTACACACCTCACTCTGTAAATGACATGGAAAAAATTGAGTGATGCCCAATGCTTGGCATCTGCACACCTACAACAACAACAAGATTCCATTTATTGAGCGCCTTTCACGTCGGGGGGACGTCCCAAGGCGCTGTACAGTTGGGCAGGACCCGAGCATTGGGGGGGAAATGGTGAGGGGAGGGAAGGGGCGAGGAGGGGGTAGAGAGTCGAGAGGAGAGCTGAAGGCACGGTCAAAGAGAAAGGTCTTGAGACCGGCCTTGAAGGAGGAAAGGGAGGAGGCGGCGAAGGCACTGGGGGATAGAGTTCCAGAGCCTAGGGGCTGAGAGGCTGAAGGCCCGGCCACCGATAGTAGGGCGGTTGGGGCGGGGGATGTGGAGCAGACCGGAGCCAGAGGAACGGAGGGTACGGGCAGGTAGGTAGGGGATAGTAGGTCGGAGAGGTAGGAGGGAGCGAGGCCGTGAATGGCCTTGTAGGTGAGGGTGAGGATCTTGAATTCGATCCTCTGGGGGATGGGGAGCCAGTGGAGGCGAGCGAGGGTGGGAGTGATGTGTTCCCGAAGCCTGGTGCGGGACAGTACACGAGCTGCAGAGTTCTGAATGACCTGCAGCTTGTGGAGGGAGGTGCCGGGAAGGCCGGCGAGGAGAGAGTTCCCATAGTCCAGCCTTGAGGTGATAAAGGCGTGGACCAGAGTTTCAGCAGCGTGAGGGGTGAGGTAGTGCCGTAGTCTGGCGACATTCCGGAGGTGATGGAAGGCGGTGCCAGTTGTGGCGTGGATATGGGGGAGAAAGGACAGCGCAGGGTCGAACAGAACGCCGAGGTTCCTGATGGCTTTGAGAGGTGGAGAGTGCAGCCTTGGATGTTGATGCTGTCAGCGCCTGAGGTGCGGAGGCGCTGACGTGAGCCAATCAGGAGGGCCTCAGTTTTGCGCACATTGAGCTGAAGAACGTTGTCTCTCATCCAGGACTCGATGTCGGACAGACAGCTGTCAGGACATCGGTGGTCGTGGAGTTGAGGGTAGAGGAGGAAAGGTAGAGTTGGGTGTCATCCGCATACATGTGGAAGTTAACCCCATGTCTGCGGATGATGTCACCAAGGGGGACCTAGTCCACAAATTGAAACCAAGTTCCACATTTTAAAAGGTAGTTTAGATTGGAGACTAGTATAGTCTAGTCCTGTCATGGGTGATTTTCATGCAGCCCAGATTGTGCAGTGCAGAGATTACCCAAGGAGGAAATGTCCTGAAAAGGTGCCCTTTTGGAATAAATAAAGCAAGACAAGTGAAGTTCAGTGAAGCACAGGTCAGTGTTCGAGTAGAGAAAGCAGCCCCTAGCTGTGGCTCAGCTTTGATCACCTCAGTTATGGGGTCTTGCGGAGAGCAACATTGCTGAACCAACTTGATTTTTTTTAAAAAAAGCAATTCACTCAGAAAGTGAGCTTCAATTTGAATAGGTCTGACAGCAACATTCAGACTTTGTGGGGGACTGGAGTAAATGTTAGTCTTTTCCACCAGCTCAATCCTGGATTGATTTGATTGAATGGCATTCAATATCAGTAACGATGGAAAGCTTGTGAAAAGCACTAAGCAAACAGCAGCGAACAGCCAGGCTGCAATGTCTTGGATAGGCAACAGGGGCTCGAGACACCTTGGAATTCTAAACCAGATGAAAAATCAAATTGGTTGAGCCTTGAACTCGGTTGTGAGGGAACAAAGGCAGAAAAAGAGCAAGATTAAAGCAAGAGGGCAGCAAGAACATGAGAAATTCCCTTACCTAGAAACGTACAATTGTTTATGAATTACACCTAAGCAGGGAAAATTCAGAACAAAAAAAGTCAACATTAATGACAGTGAAATAAGAGAACCGGGACTAGGCAAACAAGTTACGCGATCAAGCACTAATGGGCTCTGGTAATACCAGGGCCAAGGGGAGACTCCCACAGGGTGTGGAGGCTTGGCTCAGGTGGTAGCACTCTTGTCTCTGGGTCAGGAAGTTTAGGCTTCAGCCCCACGGCGGGACTTGAACTCAATCTTGCCTGACTCTCCAGTGCAGGACAGGGGACACTGTAGCAGAGATTGTCACTCAGACCAGACATTAAACTGAAGCCGCCACCCATTTGCAGGTCATTAATGAAAAAAGAGTAGGGAGTATTCCCTGGTGACACAGCCAACGATCCTCTAAAATAATTGGTCGTTCACTTCGTGGCTGGTAGTGAGACTTGGCTATGCGCAACATCGGTCTACAAAAACAGTCACTACATACGACAGTAACTAATGTGAAGCACTTTGAGACAATGGCACAGTGGACAACAAAAGTATAAGCCCTTATTTTCTCGAGATTTCCAACCAAATTCTCTATACTGGAATCAGCATGGAATACTTGGGAGGAAAGAATCAACTTCGCAATACAGCAAGCGAGTGCATCGTCAAATAAAACATGAAAATGATTTCAGTTGGTGGTTTAATACTGTATCCACACTCACTGTGAAGGCCTTCAGTAACCCAGGCCAACACAGCACACTCTTTAGATGATGCAAAAGCAGAACTATTTTAGTTGGCACACAGTCCAGGATGGCATGGGGCATGGTGAAAGCCAGCAGCACAACCTTGCAGAAAAAATTAACAAGATTTCCACAGGTAATGATGTGGTCTCAGTGGCGAGACTCACGGCCATCACAGGGTGTTTATTGTGAGGAATTGCACAGATAGCAACGGCACCAATCGGATATCTGAATAGACGCTGCAAAGGAAACTAGTGCCAATGGCACCTGGGGCAGATTGCTCCCTTTTGAAAGTCGGAACTCAGCAGGGAAAGTAAGCTGTGGAGAACCATTTGGCCCAACTGCCCCCCATACTGGAGCGAGCTGCTCTGATCCTGGCTCATATATTAATCCCTTCACACAATATAACTACTATTTCACCCGTGAAAACAGCCTGATCGATAACTCGGAGCTCCTCAGTACAGATGTTCTATGTAGGGAATCATTTATGGACAAACTGGGCCAATTGAATCAAGAGATTTGGTAAAAACTAAAAGGAGAAAGAGTTTGGAGCACGCAATTGCATTACAGTAGAAAGCTCAGGTGTGGATTTTGCACACTGTCCACATAGTGCTGAAATTCCTATGACCTAGCATTCCCTCGGATAAATCAAACCACTTTGTAAGGAAGGTAGCAAAAGACGACTGACTGATCCTTCAGTCAGTCAGTCAGTTTCACAGAATAGAGCGATCTCCATTAGCTAGACTCTGGCTGCTCAGTCCTCTCATGTTAAGCTCTCTGACATGTTAAGCCCCACACAGACGGAGGGTGAATATCTGGACACTACCTAGGAAACCAACTTCACTAACTTTCAAATACAATATTTATTAAATCAAAATATTTAATTTACAGAAGAGTGGCCAATGCTGAAAATTCACTTTGTATATTTCATTTTTTTAAAAAAACCAACAATTTGTCAAACAAACTGGTACGATAAATGCCAGTGATTGGGGTAACTCGGGAGCATTGGGATATGGGCGACAGCACAGAAAGTACGTAAGGACCACAAGTGAGCCTGTTTGTTAAACCCATTCCCCATTTCAATAGAAACTCACTTTGGGATCCGTGTCAGCTTCATCCTCTTCATCCCCGTCGTCTTCACCATCATCCTGTTAACAGTACATCACAGATCAACACAGTGAATCAGCATCACTCACCATCTACTGAAGTCAGGTAAAGAGACAGTATGGCTGGCCACTGTACTGAAAAACATTCCTTGCCTCCAACACACGGCAGCAGAGGCAGAACAAGAGCCAGGTCAGGTCTTTATCGGAGACTACAGAAGCCACAATTTACTGATGTGCTATGGCAGAACATTCTGATTATCACTGTTCTAAGTTACCGCACTGCCACCTTTGCTAGAACAAAAGTCTAGTTTAGTACCTCCCAATCAGATTGAGAGGATACAGAGGAGGGCAACCAGAATGGTTGACGGCTGGAGGCACTGGACTATGAGGAGCAATTAAGTCAACTGGGCATGTTCACACTGTGAACAGAGAAGTTTGGGAGGTGATTTGATTACGGTCTTTAAGATTCTAAAGGGACTGGATAATGTAGACCATGATAAACTGTTTTATCTTGTACTGAAGAGTAGAACCAGAGGTCACGATTGTGGATTGAATGGGGTTAAATTCAGAACAAATCTGCTGAAACACTACTTCAGTGAGCGAGTATCATGGAGCAGGTTCCCTGGGGAGACGGTAGAAGCAGAAAGTGTTGATTCTTTCAAGAACAAATTAGATAGATTTCCTTTAGAAAATAATATTTCAGGATACAGTATATAGTTTGGAACATGATGTGTGCATGCAACTGCCAGGATGGCGGATTATTTTGATCTTAAGTGGAGGTGGTGGGACTGGGAGGATTGGAACCACTAACAGGGACTCTTCACACAATGAGGTAACAGGACCAGGGTGAAGAGGAGCTCTGAACTGATCATCTCAACATGGGAACAGTGAGACCCCACAAGGGCTAAAGGCACAGTTTTGGTTAGTACAAGTCTGGGCACCAAACACTTCCATGCAAAGCTGTGAACAGAAAGCTACAGCTACAACGTCAGAGAAACCAGCGTGACTCAACAAACATTTCCTTACCTCGTCTTCACCTTCCTCATCCTCGTCCGCTTCATACTGGAAGAGAGATGGAAATGGTGAGAATATTCCCATGAAATCCCAGGACATTTTCATACAATGAGAATCGATCGTGAAGTGGCAGGACATTCAGAGTTCACATATTTAGTACACGGGATTAACAGGTCAACACCAATTCATCGAGCTTCCCGATTGCCTCATCGGCCTTGGCCTTTGACAGATTTCTCTGAGAAGCTACAAAGACGTTCACTCGGTTAGGCATGCACTAGTTGGGCCGAATGGCAAGTTTCCATTCTGTATCATTCCATATTCAAGGGGATTAGTTATGATTAGATGCTGTGTAGCCTCGGGTTACATTCCTTACAGCAGAGGTAGTTAATGAATGACTTGACTGAAACAATTAAAATTGCGAAAACAATTGACAAGATTATAATAACAATCCTTGCATTTGATACTGCAATTTATCATGTCGAAACATCTCAAAAGTTCTTCACAGGATTTACTGTAAAGTGGAGTAACTATTTTTTAGGCCAACATAGAAGTCAATTTGGACATAGCAATATACCACAAACAGCCATGAAGTGAATGATCAACTTTATGTGGGGATTGGAGGCTAAGACACCAGGAGAAAGTCCAGCAGACAGGATCTTGATTCAAAGAATGATTAGACAGTGGGCCACTCATCCCTCTGGCACAGGGAATTAATACAAGGGCAGAGCTTTAAAATCAAGAGCCAAGACAGTTCAGTTACTAAGGTCAGGAAGCAAGCCGTACACAGAGGGCTCTGCCCCAGAGTAGTAGAGGTGGAATCAATCGTGATGTTCATTTAATTTGACAGATATTTGGAGATATTAAGCGCCTTCCGATATCCTTCCAACATGAAAGCGAGTATATAAATAAACTGGTATTGTATTAAAGACCACTGTGAAAGGGCGAGGCATTGGGATCTGCCAAGATCGGAAACTTGTTGAACAGGTTGGATGACTTTTGATTCCCTATGCACCTACAGATGGCAGGAGTCCACATTCCAAACAGCCTCCATTTCTAACCGTCCTGAGCTTTAAACTTAAACAAATAACAGTCCCATCAGAGCTTCATAATCTTGAGGAACTCCATCAGGTCTCCCCTTAACCCTCTCAGCTCCAGTGAAAAAAAAGTATTTTTCATAACTGAAAGCTTTTATTCCTGGTAATGTCCTAGTGACTCTATTTTCTATTATTTTATTCCTGAAAAGGGACACACAAAACAAAATTAGACCAACTGTGGCCTACCAATACCCAGCATTGAATATAATGGCAGCCAATTTGTGTACATCAGTGACTCATAAATAGCCATGAAATTAATTATCAATTGTATCTGGGGGATTGTCGTCTAAGACACTGGAAGAAACTCATTTCTCTTTTCTAATACTGTAGGATCTTTAATATCTACCTAAACATGGCAGACGGACCTTTGTTTAATGTCTCACCTGAAGAACGGCACTTCTGACAATCTAGCATACCCCCAGCAATGCACTGGAGTGTCAGCCTAGACTGGGAGCTCAAAGTCCATGAAGTGGGGCTTGAAATAACCCAGTTCCAGCAACTAAAGGGTGTTATCAGCTCTGAGCACCACAATGAGCTTGATCCCCAAAAAATGAGCAGATCTGTGGCGCCGGTGATAAGATTTGATTGAGCAATCCTAAGTGTAAAGGGCAGGGCAATGACACGTACATTACACTGCAATGGCACCTTTCTTTCCTTAAAACAGTAACACCCAAGCATAGTTCAAAGTCCCAAGATTTGCAACAGCCCCTCTGAGGTATTTATGGCAGTTATTCAAAGAGAACCTTTAACTCTTCTTTAGGCTAGGCGTTTGTCTCTGAAGGAAGCCTACCCCTGGAGGTAGCTCAGTGTAAAATGAACAGCTGTCCACGACAGAACTTCAGCAGCCTTGCTCAGTTCTAACAAAGTCACTGCTCCGGCACTGTGACTATGCTGTTGGAATCGGGGTGGGGGGGAAAATCTCCATGGATTCTCGAGTCTGCTGGAAATTGGTGGCAGTTTCAAGCTCTGGCATTAATTAGTTCATTGTGGCATCTCCACTGTCCAAATAGCAGAGGCTGAACTGTGAAACGTGTTGGGAGCAAGTGACGCATCCCACGGCTTCTGCTGCTATTTGGGCAGATTTCACAGAACCTTTTGAATAACAATGAGCACAAATGAAAGAACATCTCGAAGATGTGAAGTTGTTGGTGTGGAGGAAACGCTGCTACCCTCCATAGGGCTGAAGGCAATGTAGAAGCAGAGTTCGGAGTGCGAAAACACTCCACAATTCAGCTCTTGAAAGCTGCTGGGTAGAAGCAGCATTCAAACAGCTCCCAGAGTGGTCAGTGTGTGTCACCATGGCCAGTGCACACACTCATTCTAAGCCACCTACAAGAGGAATGTCCAACTGTACACTGCCTCAGGTTATAGACGCTACACAGGATCGGTACAGGTAAGACAGCACCCCAACCGATTAAAGCCTGACTCTGAAAACATAACACCGTTTGGAAATGATGCGATGAAAGGACATAGCACAAGTAATTACCTGTAACTAGATGTGCAATTAAGCTCAACGTTCAATTAAGAGCTTTAAAGGTAAATCCAAATGCAATTCAGAGAATGCTGATCAAGGTACTTTAGTTCAAGGCTCACAAAGAATTCCTGGCATCTGCTAACAACTGCGGGCTAAAAGCAGCGTACCTCAGGCATCTAACAACTAACTCTCCTCCTCCGGGGCAGAGGTGGAAGTAAGGGAGAGAACAACGTAAGTTGGCTCCAAGGTGCCATTGCCTGGCAACGGGAGATAGGAATGGAGTTGATCTTGCAGTCCTGCAGCCTCCATTCAGTCACATTAAATTAAAGAGCTGAACATGCAGTACACACGGGCATTTCCCCCAAATAATCAACACAAGTCTATCCACTCCAGTGTCTGAGAAGCCCAAACAGACAAACACACACACAGCGATACATAAAGAGACAATCCTCCAGATAAATTAAGTCATTCACTTCATGGCTCTTTGTGGACATGCAAATCGGCTGCCACTTTCGCCTGTAAATACAGTCACAACACTTATAATAATCCTTGAATTTGATACAGCGTCTTAGCACGTTATTGAAACGTATCAAAGCATTTCACGGAATATACTGTAAAGTGAATTTACTATGTATTTTGTGGCCGAAAAACTTCACACTATACCCCATGAAACACTTTCAGATGCAATAAGGAGCTAAGGAGTCAAATAAAAGGATTATTTGACGACTGCTGACAGTGCCCTCCCCGGACAGACAAATAGTCCTGTCTGGTGGTTATCACAGAGTTTAGTAGAAATAGACACAATAATAATAATAATAATAATCCTTGCATTTGATATAGCGCTTTTCACGTCGGGAGGACGTCCCAAAGCGCTTCACAGAACACACTGTAAAGTGAATTGACTGTATATTTGTGGGCGAACGCGGTGAACATTATCCTCACTCCCAATGTGGTGAGAACCTGCCCTCATTGCTGGCTCGCTGCACCCTGCTATGACACAAAAGGAAAGCAAACAAAAATGTTTCAGCGTTGACCGGGCTGAGCTGTGAGTCAGCAGCAGTCCACAGTCTTGCTGTGCGTGATGTTGCACTGGAATGGAACCCGAGCAAGAAGAGACACGAGCCAGGTTACGAACAGTGCAGATCCCCGATTAATTCAATTACCTGGCACCAGCAGTCTGCTTCCCAGGGCAATATTCGGATTTATCAGGATGAAGTCACATCAGTAATAGATGTTGAGGTCACTCAGAATATTTGAGATTTAGCTGTGAAGGCCCCTGCTGCGTACAAAATGGCTGAAGTACCCCCCCCCCAGCCCCACCATGAGACAGTAACTATTATAAACTCAGACCGTACAATAGAAGTGTTTAAAAATGTTTAAGCTCAAATTGTCAGCCCATAGAGTGTCTCTTAGAAAGAAAGCCGTGTCCCATAACACTAGGACCATCCATTATCAGCTCACAGGGGCAGCGCGCACACAGTACACACACAGATTGACTCAGGGCAACACATACACACACGGGCAACACACACACACACACACACACACACAGAGGCAGTCTACACACACATACACACCTGATCTTCATGGAACTGATCCCCTCCCCACCCACCCCATACAAAACCATGAAAAAACACTAAAAACACTGGAAATGTACTCGTTTCACGTTGCTGCCCCCCATTTTCCAGTGCGTTTATGTGGGCGATGAAGTGTCACCTCTCCGGTCTGTGGGGCTGCACTCTGTGATGTTCTGTAAGATTCACAACACCCCGGAGTGCAGCCCCCATGCACACAGGCTGGAGAGACACACAGAAACACGCTGCTGTCACCAGCCTGCGTCACCACCTGCGCTGAAGTGGAACATCAAAAGGCTGTGTAACAAGTCACATAAGAGAAAAGATACTCACTTCCTCGTCATCATCAATGGCTTCTCCAGTGAAGTACAACACCGCTCGAGGGACTATCCGCTCACGGAAAAAGTGCCCAATTTCAAAATCTGTTGCTAAATTAAACTCGGAGTCTTCATCCTGGAGGAAGAGGAGAGCATTAGAACAAGACTGACATCTGTATCTGCTTCACAAACAAACTGCCAAGCCTCCATTACCAAGCTCACCAACTGAAGACAAGCTGAGTGCACAGGAGGCCACTGCCTCCATCCAATACTGCATAAAGGTTGCAAATATAAATCCTGTTTGAAATCTGTGTGCACGAGAATAAAACCATCAAGACTGAGAGGATTCATGAGGGAACATGTCACTGAGGAGCTAGTATGTGAAACCTCAAGCGCAGGGACCAGTAACTTTAGGGTAAGGACATTGTGCAACAGCTGAACTATTGTAGGGCTTTTCACTGCAAAAAATACACTCAGATAATCTTATAATCTTTATAATCTTCTTCAACTGAAGAAGAGTATATAACAAATTACATTTATACAGCGCCTTTCAGGATGACGTCCCAAGGTGTGGGACAGTCAGGGATATATGCACCCGAGCTGGTGGTTGGGATCAGGAAGGGTGGAGGGCGGGGAGGGTAGGGGTAGGAGGATGTATATACAGTTACGTTTAGGCAAAGTGACCTTTTACTGTATCTTATTGTTTAGCTTTGTTTCATCTGAGGGGATGATCCACAGCCACAAGGCCATCTCTTCCAGTCAGTGAAGGACATCTCCCCACAGCAAGTCAATCTACGAGCACTGAGGAGTGAAGCGTCTGCATGCAGTGGATTGGAATCTGGGGTGTGAATTTGGACGATGGAGAAACTGTCTGAATCGATGCCAACAATGTGCACAAAGAATGGAGAGTTCAAGGCAGGTCCTTCACGTTAAACCCTAAAACACAATCCTAGATTTCTCACCCAAAATGTGTCAGTCCTAAAATCAAATTACACTTGACTGAAGGGTTTTGACATTTGGACAATTTTCAAATGTAAGCTCCTTTACATTTTACATTGATGTCCACCAACACTGAATGCAGTCTCACTCCACTTTAACCCCGTGTAGTTTTCGTCCCTTGTATTGATCCACATGGGCTAACACCCTCGTACTAAACAAAAAGACTTCTGGCTTTCAATCCTTTGATTCTACTTATTTTGAAAACGTTGCCCCTTGTCCTGAAAAGTCATACATGAATAAATTAATCTGTGTCCAAATTTTCAAGAGGTCAGCTTGTTTGAGTCTGCTCCACGTTCTGGGATTAATCCAGAGTTCTCTCCGCTACCTGTTGTCACTCAACGCCCTCAGTGAAACCAGACAATCGCTGCCGCACACTCCCAGACTGTCTCCAGGTGATGGGACAATTAGAAAACCAACTCTTGCCTTGCACAGTTCCCATTAGCACCACATTACAATTCAGCGAGCTCAGGCTCGCTCCATGCTACATCGCCCTGCTCCAGGAGGTTATGCTATCGGATTGTTGAACAATGATCTTCTGGAGTGAAAAGAAATGTGTTCCCAAGGCTAAGCCTGTCAGGCTACGAGGCAACCTCCAGCGCAAAACTCAGTTGGGATTAATGTAGCACTGGAATGGAACCCGATGCCTGGAGATGAACAAGCAATAGGTTACGAACAGTGCAGAAGCAAATTCATGATAGTTTTCACGTAAGAGACGAGATGTGGGCATGTATACATAATTCCTATTCCGTACTTGAGAGATTTAAACTTAAATCAAATGTAAACCAGGTCAGACCCCACAGCCTGGGTTCCATAATTGCTTTTAAATGGTCAGTTCTGAATGTTTGGGAATGGTTTAATTATGGAAGAACGTACAGGTTCGGGAGAGATCACAGTGTTACACTGGGGGAAGGGAGAATGTTAAACCTACTGTTGAGCAAATAAAACTCGAACCAGGGAACTCAGTGAACGTTATACGTTCAATTTCAGTCAAGCTTTTGTCACAGTGCTGACCAAGATTGATTTACAAGGACAAATGGAGGAGGGAGCTTTGAAAGTATGTTGGAAATGTCCTTCTGACGTGAAAGGCGCTATACAAATGTAATTTGTTGTTGTGATAGATTATAAAAAGTAACAGCTATCTGTACAGGAGCAGTGGCACAACACCCACATGCCATCGTTAACAACTGTAAATGTTCAGATTTTCCTAATCTGAGGAAACCAATCTGGAGATTATAATTTACTAAAATCAAAGAGAGCAACACCAATAAAGATTGTCAGAACGGAAACAACTGTAAAGAGGTCCAAGAACTGATGGGCAAGCTCTTACAGATCTCACTGTTCAGATACCAATTCGAGCCAGGGTCCAAAGTCACTCGGCTTAAAGTAACACATTCCTTCTACACTAAGAAGTTACTGATTTAAACCAACGAAGCTCACATTAAGGGTTAAATAGCAATGGTGGACAATCAGTTTCCATTCAGTATGTTAGACTGCAGCGTGACAAAGTAAACGCAAGATTATTTAGCAAATGTGGGGAGTTCTAAATGTGTTTCAGGCTATTTTATAAAATTTTATACGGTATATAGCAGAAGCCTTCAGGATAACGACATGTGAGAAACTCTGCAGCTATTCTGAGTCAGAGTCTGATTAAATATTAAGCAACTTTCCTTTTATCCTGATAGTCAGCAGCAATTACAATTACAGAAATATCATTGCCTTCAGGTCACCAGGGAGACTGGGTGGACAAATAGTAGGACTCACGAAGGACACAAGGGCATTAATAGCATTCAGTTTAAGACCAACCATGAGCCACTCTCTCTCTCTCTACAATAAATTGCATTTACATAGCGCCTTTCATGTCGGGAGGATGCCCCAAGGCGCTCACTGTTAGACCAATCACTGGAGTTACTCTCTCTCTGTCGGTTAGGCCACCCACCAGAGCCCACCCCTCTCCTGAGATGGTTAGACGACCCGCTCCCTGAATGAGACATTTGCAAATGAAAAGCAGCATGTGCTGGACTATCCTAGTATCACAGTCGGTGCTGTGTGAACAAGGCTGGATCAATGCAACAAACGATCAGGGTGATGGATTTACTTTGTTTGTTTAAGATCAGAGCGTGCTAGAAGTCAAATCACTTACGGGAAACGGATAACAATTAATAACTTTCTACAAGTATTTACAGACGCGACACTTACATGCTGATTATACTCAGACATAAGCAGATTACAGTCTGACAAAAACAAGCAAAGCACAAGCTACTGAGCTGTAACTGTGGGGAAACGTGCAATGAAAGAATTCTCAGCAACCATCAAAATATGAACCCCAAACACTTTTTGATGCTCAAAAACTGTGAGTAGAAAACACAAAGCACTTTAAGACATTAAAACTCCATTAAGGACTTGTGCTTGGTTACTGTGATGTATGCTAATAGCAGTTAGTATTTCTATTGTTATAAATAACTTCAGGATATGTGTTGAGTCTGTAAACAGTGAGGGGACAGTGTACTACACTAACAACAATTTGTATTTATTTAATGCCCTTCATGTGCAGTAGCATCCCAGATCGCTTTGAATAGGAGGAGACAGCATACACACCAACAGTGAGGGGATAGCATACACACTGAAACGGTTCTTGTGCATGTCACCCAGTTCCTGACAGCCAGGCCTGCACCTCCATTGGGAGTTTACCACCTGCATGATCGAGCCACAGTGAAGCACCCAGAGCCTGCGGGGCTTGGTTCTTTATCAGATTCAGCAACACTTTGTTCCCACGCTTCTACTTCTTCTTGTCAATCAATATCTGCCCTCACAAATTTGCATAAATTCACTAAATTTTTACGGTGTACTGTGGAATTAAAACCATCACTGGCATTCACTGTTTTTCCATTCAGTTTCTCTATAGGCTGATGCAGTTCACAGGAGAGCTTTAATTGATTGGAATAAACTGTCTATACTGCACATCAAATGCTACTGTGACTAGAACATAAGGCATACTTTTACTCAACAAGGCGGTATTTAAGTCCACTCCCACAGACTTCATATTGCTGGCAGGATACAATGTTAGCTACCAAAGAGCAGGAAGGTATTGACCAGTGATTGTGGGATATACCAGTCCTTACTCTTGGATACCCATGGAACTGGTTAGGATGCTTCAGTCACTGTTTACACCCGCTCTGGAAACGGCACTCAACACCTTTATCCAGAATTGGACCCACTACACATCTTTTATCCAGTACAGTCTAACCGATAGGCTGCACATCAGACCACCAAGGTAGCCGGGCACTAACTGGTGGGAAACATTCACTGAGATCAGCTGCTCAGTTCCAGGTGGCTCCGGTAACGGGGAGCTCTGCTCTGCACCACTCACACCTCCTTACAGCCAGTGACCCGGGTGGTCTGAAAGCAGGACAAACGTCCCAAGGACAGCCAGAAAGACATTCAGGGGACGTTCCTTAACTTCTCAAAATATTTACTCAATCGTCAAAATAAAACAACGACAAGCATCTAAAGCAAATTGCTGGGGTAACCCTCCCTCCCGCATGTGCCCATTAGTGTAACTCACCATTTCTGCCTCACCATCTCCGTAAACTAGAGAAGAAAAGATAAGAGAATGTCAATTCTTTCTGTAGGAGATGAAAAAGACAACCTGCAGGAGGTGGAAATTAAAATAGCCGCACAGGTCAGTGACAGGTAACAAGAGGAAAGGTATGGAGCCAGAGTGTAAGGGCGTTAGGTGCTGGTGAAAGACCAGAGTGTGTCATGGCAATAGCGGTCACATTTAGAGTCAGGTTTTCTTTTAATGCTTTTAATCTTTGGAAAAGCAGCTGTTATTTTCTTGACCTGCATTATAAACATGTTGAGCACGTTTTTCTATCTGTGCACTCCCTGGCACTGGCTGGGGTGAGCAGCCCGGGTGCAAGATCAGACACCAATGGAGAGTTTTCATTCCAAGTTTCATCAACAAACAATAAGCTGTGGCAAAATGGCTTTGATAATAATAATCCTTGCATTTGATATAGCACCTCATCACATTGTTGAGACATCTCAAATCGCTTCACAGGATATACTCTAAAGTGGATCAACTGTATAATGTTGTGGGCGAAAAGCAGCAGCCAATTTGCACATAGCAATGTCCCACAAACAGCCATGGAGTGACCAATTTAATTTGGTGGATTGTGGGCCAATGGAAACTCCCTCCTTTTTTCCAATAGTCCATGGGATCTCCCCAGCACTGCATTGGAGTGTCAACTTCGACTATGTGATTGAAAGTCCCGACATGGGGCTTGAACCCACAATCATCTGAATCGGAGGTGAGAGAACTACCAGTGAGCCAGGCACAAGTGTTTGCGGTGAGAATTTTCTTTCTAAGTGAAGCTCAAAGTGGTCACCGGCACAACGCAGGAGCCAAGTGAAGACACAAGTGGCAAAGAATGGGCTTCTCCTGAAAAACAGTTTGATGGGAACAATATAGTGAAAACAACCAAATGTGACAATACTACAGGAATGTAAATGTCGTGGTAACAGGGAACAAGTTTACCATGAAATGAGGAAAGCTGGAGGGAAAGGAGCATTGCTACCTGTAGCCACTCTGCTCCCAAACGCACTGGAGTCTGGAACTTACACCAAATGCACAAGTCCAGCAGACTGCTCAGTTACTGTGCTCAACATCACAAGCAGTTTGAGGTCTCTTGTGCTACAAGCAGCTCTACCATTAGAAAAGAGATGAGGAAACAGGGTGGTCGGTCCCATGCCCTCAATCCACACCTTCACCAAATGCTGACCCTGGGTTGTCCTTTCCACCCGCAGTGTTCATCATTCTGCGGGTAATATCATCTCTGTCTGTTCACCTGACACACTGAGTCCATGCCCCTCACTGTACAGTTAGTGACGGTGTTAAACATACAGTGCAGTCCTGTTAGAAGCTGCTTCACTACAGCACAAATTCACTGAGAATGTGATTTCACTGTGGCCCCTCTCCAGTGTGGACAGAGCCTCTCGTGACTTAGGTAAATGATACCCAAAGGTGCCCCAGTTTATACTGGCTACTTTAATCTGAATCAGTTTCCAGTTCAAATCTTAATAAAGAGTCATCATCATGCTGGTCATCTGAGGCCTCATAGAGGCCAGCACCAACTGCAGATGGCAGACCTGTGTGACTACACATACCAGTGAGCACATAGTGAAAGGTAGGAACACTTGCTTCCCGTTGGCAGCCACAGGAGGATTTGTGGCTAATTACAGACATGTTAAACATTCACACGACACTCAAAGCATTCACTAAATTTCCCAAATGCTCTTTAATAAGTAGTGGGTTGACTGCATTCCTTTCTATTGTAACAAATGGGAGGGTTTGGCTGATCAAATTCCACTTACATCTCAATCAACTCCACGTTGCTAGGGCAGAGATCAGAACATCATATTTAATTCTTAAAGACAGCAATACAGTTACTCAGTGGGTGTGAACCACAAACAGACCAAACCAAGCAAGTTATAATCCGGGGTGTTAATTGAGCCTATAAAACGTCAAGATTACTTAACAGGATGAAATGAGACATTTGGTGCAACATTTGCAGCAAACAGAACAGAAGCTCAGAATCCACATGAACTCAAACTCTCACCCCCAGGCTCCCATTACCCCAGATCAGTATTTTCTGGTCAGGAAGCATCAGTGGCACAGATCCTAAGCTCCATATGCTACACATGTTGTTTGGAGTGGGTGGGAGAGTGAGTGGGTGGGCAGGAAGGGAAACTCCAGGCTGTTTAAGCACATATACCTAACTCCTTCATTAATAACTCGTTCGTACAGAGATTAGGCTGCAATCTATCTGAATCTTCATTCACTCAAAACTAATCAGACCTATGAAAAGTAACCCATGGAGTCCATTCTCTGTACCCACCAGGTAATGAATACCCCACTCTGAGTACCGGGAGGGACATGCCTGGCTCAGTGAAAGAGAGCGCACAAGTATGGACCCACTGAAGAAGCAGCATGTTAATCTGAAATCCGGGTGTTTGTGTTCAGTCATGGTCTGTCAGACGTGGACAGTGAACAGACCGCTAAAGCCAGAGGCTATCAACATCTCAATGCAATGCTCACCTCTACACAGCTCGCTCCACTCCAGTAAAATTAACAATGAGGTGGTTGTGAAGTTATAGTTCAGGTCCGCATTGTCCTTTGACAATTTGGGGCCTAGAGGAATTTGGGGGTGGGGGGGGGGGGGAACCCTCATTGGTCAAACTTCAAATAAAAAACGATTAACAATAAGAGCTGCTGCTCTGAAGGTATGTAACAGGAAGAGGAGATGAATGAAACAGCAGCCAATGTAACCGAGTACTGGCTGAACAATGAAAAGTATTAATAAAAGGCACAGGGGAGTGGTATTCTGCACATACCTGCTGCTCTCACACCTTAAAACCTGAAACACTTCAATGCATTCCAGGATTGTGCTCTCTTCTACATTAGATCTGAAAGCGCTCTTAAACCCGTCTAAATAACCATCTAATCAAACATAGCCAGAAATCTACACTCCACAATAGATACCTTCAGTTTGGGCTCTAGCTTGCAGTGTGGGCCCTAGCTCAGTGCCATGTGCAGAGAAGGCCCCCTTTGGCACTTTGGCCCCACAGTCCAGGCTGACAGCCAATGCAATGCTGGGAGAGTGCTGCATTGTGGAAGTGCCATCTTTTAGATGAGACGATAAACCTGCAGAGCTTGAACCCACATCCTTCTGAGCCAGAGGTGAGAGTGCTCCCCTCTGAGGCAGGCCGACAACAGCTCCACAACATATTCTAATGAAGGGCAGGGGAGTGAGGAGAGAGATGATCGTCTCTACCTCAGTTTGGGTGCCCAATCAGCACTTCGATACGTCCTCCCGACGTGAACGTCGCTCTATAAATGTAAGTTGTATTGTATCAGGTGTCCCACGTGCAGACTGGGCTGTTTTGGCACTGTATTCTTTATGTTCTATGTGGAGATGCCCCGCATAGCCCAAGTCCAAGGGTAATCACATGAATGATCAACACACCGCTTATAATTCTAGGCTATTGTGTGGCAATACACCACAAGCCTTTCCCCACACATGGTGCCCCACCCTGGATCATTTACAACTGCAGGACTCACTCCTCCATTGACAAATCCCAATTGCTCAATTCACCAGTTCCTGCTTGGAGCGACAGGTCAATAATACTCTACATTGTGACCCATGACTTTAACAAAACAATTTGAACTCTGCTCTCCACAGCTCACTGAGCCGTGCAGTGGGATGGTCTCAGTGCTCAGAAACGGCTACAGTCAAGGAAAGTAGCTGATTTCACAGTGGATTGAATCACTTGCAAATTTACACTCAATGACTGCAGCTGGGACTCTGGAGCCTTAGTCACAACTCAAAGGCAAATTTTCAGGTCATTACAGCTCAGGGTCTGGAGAGAGAGCAAATGAAACATGCCCGAACACCAAGGTGTGTCGGAGTGAGCAAACCTGCCTTTTATCAATGACTCATTGTACAGCAGCTATTTCCAGTAATTGCACAATCCCACACAACTAAACGCTGATTCCTTATTGAATTAACTTCACTGTAACACCACTGACCATGTAGAGGGTACAACTTATCCCATTCAAAGGCAGCTCGCCCACCCCCTTGTGTTTAAAGTCAGGGTTGGCCGAGGGAAATGTTCAGTGAGACCACTGACTATTCACTCTCTAAATCAGCTCCAGCATGGACAAGTGTAAAGCTGCCTTTATTCTGCCTCCTCACCACCACTCCCTATTACAGTAATGTCAAGGCCACTCCAATACCATAATCACTTGAGGGAACTGAATCCATTTAAGGTGTTGGATCACATGGGCTTGACGAAGGGGGAAATAGAAAGAGAAGATGTAGAGGGGCAAAACCCAGTTTATTCCCAGAGAAAGGAGAGCTTGTTTTATGGCAGTAGTACTAAATCAGACGAGACTCCACAACCCTAATAGGAAGTAATCAGTCATTAATTTCCCCGTATTTAAATGGATTTCCTCCCCACAAAAAATTCTCCTCCCAATCCCTGCCAACGCCTCACTGCCAGCCTGGGCTCACCAACTACCAGGGTTTTATGAATATGAAGAAAGAAAACAGTCCTCAGATTGCCTCTCCTCATATTGTCTAATCCAAGCAAAGTAGCTGTGCAGCCTAAATTACGGAGTGTGGGCTGCTCGCTCATTATGGCACATATTCCAGTCTGGAAGTCTGATAACTGAAGGTTGAGATGTTTAAAATGATACAAGGGATTTGATAGGGTACCTACTGAGAAACTATTTCCTCTGGTGGGGGAATCCAGAACAAGGGGGCATAATCTTAAAATTAGAGCTAAACCATTCAGGAGTGAAATCAGAAAGCATGTTTTCACACAAAGGATAGTGGAAATCTGGAATTCCCGCCCCAAAAGGCTGTGGATGCTGGATCCATTCACATTTTCAAGACTGAGGTGGATAGAATTTTGTTAGGTAAGGGAATGGGATAAAGGTGGCTTATTGAAGTTGAGGTATAGATCATCCATGATCTAATAGAATGGGGAAACAGGCTCGAGGGGCTGAATGCCCGATTCCTGTTGTAACATAGGGAAAGAAATTGGTCATTTCAATCCACGACTGTTTGTGGGATGCTGCTGTGCGCAATTGGTTGCCGTGTTTCTCCCACAAAATATACAGTCAATTCAGTTTACAGTATATTCCGTGAAGTGCTTTGAGACGTCTCGAAGATGTGATAAGGTGCTACATCAAATGCAAGGATTATTATTGTTATACTGTGCGAGATGTACACCAAGTACTATGCCAGGTAGTGCTCCAGTCCCAAAGTGTCACTATCATGGTCATGGAGTTGAATGTGAAGTTGGACAGAGGCTTTCGCACGATCGCCCAGGGTGCTGTCCCTCTACATCGCTGCTATCACTATCTCCCTGTTTTATGGTGCTGACTATCGATAATGAACATGAAACAGGAAACGATCAGTCAATGTTTAACTGGCTTCACTCAACAACTGGCCTGTTGCTGGGAGTGTGCAAACCTTCACATTCATTACATCAGCACAAGAAAAAACAAGACAGGAAGGGGCAGCGCGGCAGCAACCAGTGGCCTGCACCTCCTCCCTCCCCCCGATGCACACACACAACCCTGCCCATGACAACCCACACACAACTCAACCCCACCCCAACCAAATCATTCCAACTACCAATCAAGCCTTAGCCCAACTGCCAGTTTAGGTTTATACAGGGTTCCACTGGATTACAGCAACCCCATACTCAGCACTAATCCTCTCATCCTCTCTTTGCTAGTCTTCAGATCACAGCTTCCTCTTCAACTGTGCCTATGTTCCTGTCCCCCACCGTGGCTCGACGTCAGGTTCAACCACTGGTAAGCGCCCCAACATGTGTGAATGGCGCCATTTAAAAGCAAGCTGTTATTGTTGTCATAATCTTTAGCTGACAGATCGTCACAGGTCAGCGTAGAAGTGTAGCTGATTGCTGCCACAACACGCGGCTCATGTTAAACACCCCCCCCCAGCTTTACAATTGAGGTTGGAAATCGGAAATGGAAATCGTGTTTAACAAATCTTTTAAGAGTTTTTTGAAGATGTAACTAGCAGGTTAGATAGGGGGCAACCAGTGGATATAATGTACTTGGATTTTCAGAAGGCATTCGACAAGGTGCCACATAAAAGGTTGTTACATAGGATTAGGGCTCAGGGAATTAAGGGAATATATTAGCAAGTGGTTAACAGGCAGAAAATAGAGAGTAGGGATAAATGGGTCCTTCTCAGATTGGCAGGTTGTGACTAGTGGACTGCCGCAAGAATCAGTGGTTGGGCCTCAACTGTTTACAGTCTATATCAATGACTTAGATGAGGAAATAAAGCTTAATGTATCTAAATTTGCGGACGATACAAAGCTAGGTGGGAAAGTAAGCTGTGAAGACACAAGGAGGATGCAGAGATATAGACAGGCTAAGTGAGTGGGCAAGAAGGTGGCAGATGGAGTATAATGTGGGGAAGTGTGAAATTATTACCTAGGTAGAAAAAATAGAAACACAGATTATTTTCTACAGGATGGAGAGACTGGATAGTGTTAGTATTCAGAGGGATTTAGGTGTCCTTCTACACCAATCACAGAAAGTTAGTGTGCAGGTACAGCAAGCAATTAGGAAGGCTAATAGTATGTTAGCGTTTATTGCAAAGGGATTAAGAGTACAAGAGTAGGGAAGTCTTGCTGCAATTGTATAGGGCCTTGGTGAATATTGTGTGCAGTTTTGGTTTCCTTATCTAAGATATACTCGCCTTAGAGGGCGTGTAACGTAGGTTCACTAGGTTGGTTCCTGGGATGAGAGGGTTGACCTACGAGGAGAGGTTGAGTAAACTAGGCCTATATTCTCTAGAGTATAGAAGGATTAGAGGTGATCTTATAGAAACCTATAAGATTCTTAAGGGTCTTGACAGGGTATATTCTCCTGGTTGGAGAATCTAAAACTAGGGCTCATAGTCTCAGGATTAAGGGTCAGCCCTTTAGAATGAGTTGAGAAAACATTTCTTCACTCAGAGGGTAGTGAATTTATGGAATTCTCTACCCCAGAAGGCTGTGGATGCTCAGTCCTTGAACATATTCAAGACTGAGATTGATAAGATTTTTAAAAACTAAAGAGATTAAGGGATATGGGGATAGGGTGGGTAAGCGGAATTAGGTTAGATCAGCCAAGATCTTATTAAATGGCGGGGGAGGCTCGGGGCGCCGAATGGCCTAGTCCTGCTCTTATTTCTTATGTTCTTATGTTGGTCTCCGCTCACCTCTGACTGGGTTAAAGAAATTGAAGAAGGAATCGTTGGGTACTTGTTTGGTGATGGTTCGTACAGTGCCCCGCCCCTTGTGCTTCTGTTTCTTTTTGATGTTTTTCATCGTCACGTTCTTTCCTTTCTTCCAATCGATGGTGCACCTGATACAGGGGAGATCAGCCACTCAGTGAACCCATAACAATCTGCTCAAGAAGCCCCACCAAGGCTTGAGTTATGGTGAATATTAAGCTTTGGCCATACTAAACATTCTCCCTTTCATTAAATTAAGCCCAGGACCCGACCCCCGCTGCCCCAACCCAAAACGCACCTGCCCAACCCTTGCTCCCAACCACATCCCCACCACATCCTGCCCCCAAACCCCCACCCACTCACATCCCCACCACCACTGCACACCATGGGCAGCACCCTTCCCCAGGTTCCCTCTGGCTGTGCTGATCTCCGCCCCCGGCTGTGGGAGGCAGTGGTTCCTGCAGTTCCTGGCTAAGGAAAGGTGGCGTGGTGAAGACCCTCCCCCAGTGACGCTAGCCGCTGATTCTCTTTTTTTTAAAAATTAACAATTCTCCAATTCAGTAAAAATGTCAGGAGTTACCGCGAGTGCAGAGTTTATGCCAACACAATTTCTCTCGTGGTAAATTGTCCAAATAAATCTTGTGTGCACAGCAGTGAGGGAACAGAGTCTGGTATCCGGGTGCTACATCATTGAAGAAAGCACTATATTGAGCATGAGGCTATATATACACACCAAGAACTCCTTCCCTCCAAGCTGCAGTACTCATTCTCACACTGTCTCCCTCTACTTGTGGCTTCCTGGTCAGCGCTGCTTTCAGCCAGAGATCAACAGGCACGTCAGTGGTTTCATCACAAGCTTTCCTCCACATCCAACACAGAATGGCAGCTTCCCATAGCATTGGGGTGGACCCTCAACTCAGAGCCCAGACTGACCTCCTCCACATAGTTCCATTTCTACAAAATACCGCCATTATCCTGCACCACAAACCAACCCAGTCAGTGATCAATACTGAGTGAAGTCCCTGTGCGGGAGCTCGCCCGGAGTGAGAGAGGTGCAGGCTGCAGGGACTGGGATAAACGTAACCCCATTTCTGCCCGACCTACACCAGCACACACACTAATAATCTCACACAGATCCTGACGGGCTGCCATCAATCTGCCTCACATTCTACACATGCGTGAACATTTACCCCGAGTCTGTGTGAGTGCAACTAATGGGGAAAGCACAGTATTTAGCAATGCTCTCAGACCGTGAAGCAGGCAATGTAGTGAGTCACACCCAACAATAAGATCTGTCAGGATAGAATCATGTTCCTAACTGTGCCAAGACCAGGCTATGTGGCAGCCTACAGTCTATGGTTAATTAGGTTTTAGTGTAGCACTGGAATGGAACCCAAAGCCAGAAACACACAAGCAACAGGTTATGAACAGTGCAGAAAGTAGGAGCCTATGTCACCCCCTCCCACGTTGGTCGCTGGCTGGCTGCATGTGCTTGGTGAAGGAGGGAAGGAAAATGTGACCCCATAGTTTACAAGTGTGAATTTTTGATATCAAAGGCAATTAACAACTAGGCTGATGGACATCAGCATTTCAGCCATGAGCTCAAGAGAATTCAAGGTTCACGCAGTCCAGTGCATATTCTACAGCATGAGGAGCAGAGACTGAGGTGGAATAGAAGATTCACATCATGTGCACCAGAGGGTGATGTGGGCCATGTGCACGAGATGACGTGTACACCAGAACTGTGCTAGCAGCTTGCTCCCTGCTAGCTCACTTGTGAATGCTAACCCCAACAGACCAGCAACTTGGTGCCAAGATTCACTTACCCCACAAAGTCAACTATCTCTGGCCCTTCGAAGGAGAAAGGGTCCACTTGATCGGGTTCAGACTTCATCTTGTACGTTTTGGTTAATATGGAGTTTGTGAAATAATCATTTGGCTCAAAGTGAAACTCTAATGTAAAATTCTGTGGGAGCAAAAGACCAAAAAAGAATATTAAAACAGGTCCTGAATACATTCAACCCTCCCCGCCCACGGCCTGAACCAACAGGCAGAGCTGCTAATGCCTCCATTCTTAGCTCACAAAAAGCTGAAGCGAAATCTCTTCCACCTTCACTTCACAGGTGAGTCACTGCATTAACCAAGAACTCCCACCTCCATGGTTAATTGCTAATGACTCAGAGTTGAGACAGGTGAATTATAGCCACAAGCAGTACTGTGACTCAACCCAAGGCGAGCCTGCAACAGGCCACGGAATAAGCCCTGGGATTCTGAATCCTCCAAATGAACGACACACCTGAAATTGTTGGTGCTGGGTGTTTCTGCTCAGCCCAGTACATTGGCCTCATTGAACAGCCCAGCATCAGGTAGCGCAATGGAGGAGAGAACCTGCTACTGTAAATATTAATAATCCCTTTGTTTGATACAGCGCCATATCACGCCATTGAGACCTCTCAAAGTGCTTCACAGAATATAATTGTAAAGTTTAGTGAATGTCTATTTTGTTGGCGAAACCCGGCAGCCAATTGTAATAGCAGCATCCCACAAACAGTCGTGGATTGAGGGGGCCAATTATTTATTTACTTTTTAATGGATTATTATTACCCCCTCACCAGGCACATATACAATAATGGATCAACATGAGTTTTGTCTGGACGATGTAGCTGGAGTAGAGGCCAGAGGGGCAATGCCTTCAGGATAGATTAAGCTCATTTAGATTTGAAACAAAAAGAAAAGGATTTCACAACCAGCGTGACCCTGCTAGGAAATGGAAAGGGGAAACAAAGGTTTATGAACTTAGTTAGGGTATTCCTAACATCCTGTTTATTGGGTTTTTACTGTTGTTATCGTATGTGTGGTGACAGGCCCACTCCAGCCTGTGGTGTCACCTAGTGGTGATCGGATAAAAGACCAACAAAGATTTTTCCTTATATAGAGAATGAGGCTAACATGTGTGTAGTCTCCCCGAAGGCCTAAACTCCACTGAAACCCCCAAGTCCTGCAGTCTAGAATCCTGGTTGAGGCCAACAAACAAATCATTCTGGGCTCATTCAGGCAATACTGGAAGAGCGCAATGAACGCATTCCCACTACTTGTCCAGCTAGGATCAACCTACCCATTAGGGCTTTGGCTTACAGGTTTAACAGCTGAGTGGAAAGAGATCCTGCCCCAAGCCACTGGTCTGCCATTCCAAGTCCTGCCAATGAGCCAGGCTGGCTGTACCATCATCAGCAGTGCCCTGGAATACTGCGCACCCAATTGGTTTAGGAACTGGACTAGAGACCGTCACAGAGGGTGGACTTGATTCTGACATTCTGTTGCAAAGCACGTCACCTCGGAGCCAGTTCAGCTACAAGCAGACCCTGCTTTACCTCCCCTCCAAGGAGGTTAGTGGATGAGTACAAAGCATCAGCTTTCATTAGAATCGGGTCAATTGAGTTGATTTGAGTACATTTAACTTTGGCTCCCTGCCCACCCTCCTCCCTCCAGTATAAAAGCTTGCTGCCATCAGCTCTCTATCCACATTGTGAGACGTTATATATTTACAGCTTCCCCAGTTGTATGTTCCCAGCTCTGGAAAAGGTCAGGTTACAGTACACCACCTACCCTTCGTTCCAGTGGGGTTTAATGTGGCACTGGAATGGAACCCGAGGCGTGGAGAACACAGGCAACAGGTTACGAACAGTGCAGGCAGATTTCACTGGGCTGGAATCAGCTCTGTGCCACCCCCCACCCCCCCCCCCCCACACACACACAGGGGACCTTGTCCCAGCCCACATGCTGGTTCAGTTGTGAAAGGCTCAGTTCCCACCAGATGGTGCTAAAGAGCTGCATAAATGCAAATAGCAGCTACATTCACTGAGCAGGAATAACCCACAATTAATCCCACCATTTAATTCAGGTGAAGAGCGCCTGTGGGTCCAGTCTCGAGAGCATCACGGTGGGATGGACAAAGAGAACACTACGTTCCGGATTCAGACAACCAAGTCAGCCAGGCATCCGTCTGGCTCAGTAGCCACCCACACACATGCTGACATTGCAGTGCCACACGGCGCAGTGCCACCGACCGCTAAGCAAGACTGACACTTCGTTGGCTGTTTGTGGGACATTGCTCTCCAAATTGGCTTTTACATTATTTTACAAACGCAGTCACTCTTTACAGTAAATGTTGTCAGGGGCTCTGAGACGAGTCGATAACGCGATAAGGCATGATATCAATGCAAGGATTAAATAATAGACTGTGACTCGTTTCCCGTCAGCCACCGACCTCTGTAATGATCTACACTGGCGAAATGGAGAAACGGTGTGAAAAACTGAGAGAAAATCCTTAAGAAAGCTCCCCCTCAACCGTGGAGGTCAGCGATATCCTGTTTATAAAGAGCCCCACGTAACAATGAAGACGAACGGCTAGTCTCTCTTGGACTGTGAGTCGTAAGCCACCGGCGATGGACAATGTGTGACGGCTCTGCGAGGCTGGCTGAGAGTTAGTGACTGCCCTGCCACACTCTCCATCGGCCCAGCCCCCTGCGCTAGGTGCCACCCGCCCACCAGATACAGAGCTACAACACACCGCGTCTGTGACTGCACCGTGCGGGCTGTTAAAGTTCACTCTCAAGCACTTTCTCTTTCGAGTACTGAGCTTGTGACTCTGCTGCCTATTGTAGTTGTTTGTGAGCACGGCTGCTGCTCACCACAGACTTTAATGTAAAATAGTTACCAGCTCACGTCACCTGCACACGATACTCACCATTGGCTCGTTGGGCTCAGAAAACTTCACACGAACATCCTGCAAGTGCTTCAAGATAGGCTCGTCATGTTCCTGCAGAGAACAGCAAAACCAAGACAATTTCAGTCAGGCTCTAGACACCTTTTACACACACCCCTACACACACACACAAGACATTATGCACACCCCAACACACACACACACACACACACACAAGACTTATACACACAAACGTTCTTGACAGTGATGGCCTCACCTCCACAAGCTCACTCAGCATGTCTACATTCCTGAAGATGGTGACCCAGAAGTCAGGAATTCCTTTGGGACTCTCCTCCTGCTCTGATCCTTCTTTATTTTCCTCTACCGTTGCTTTCTTTTTCATCTCTTCCTGTACGTACAAAGCAATTGGAAGATTGGTGAGCTGCAGCTGGACTGAAAGCTCATCGCGTGACCATGGAAGCTCATGTGGTCAGCACTCGGGTGCAGGGTCTCCAGCTGGTTCGAGCTGCTGTCCTGACCAGGGGACAGGAGTGCTCACACGCGCCCAGTACTGGTGACAGGACAGAAAGGCTGGGTAATCTCCCTTATTGTGGAGCAGGACGTCTGAGAGAATGAGCTCACTTATTTCAAGATTTCCCAAACAGCGAGACAGCATCAATCATCAGCGAACAGCAGCACTGTGTGAACGAACACATTCCTGGCCGTTAATGCTCAGTCAGGTAGGTGGCACAACCTCACAATATGCAGTCCATTAAGAAAGCACAGAGGGTGGTTATAACATGGAATGCTCTGCTACAAACCACTGTATTCATAGCGAGTCAGAGTATCTTGAAAAAGATGATTATTAAAGGGTAAAATGAACAAGGAAAGGATTATGGTGAGGAGAAAGACGTGCTGGGCTGACGGTTGTCTCAGCACCGTGCTGTTGCACTACAGTGATCACATGAGCAGCAAGATGAATTCATATTTTCTACAGTGACATTCAACCAGCATCAGAGCTATAAAAGGCCCCTCACTCACAGGATAAGTGGATCAGTGTGACAGGCGGGGGCTGAGCTGCTGGATATCTAGTATAATTAATAAATAAGCAAGGGCTTGGGATATTACGTGTAGCAAGTGCACTGCTGCATTCAACATATGTTGTAAATTTGTCTCTGTTCTCATAGTAGTGCAATTTCATAGATTTATTAGATTTTTAATTAGAATTCAATTTGCACTGCAGTTATTTATCCGTTTGTGAGAGACTGCTAGGCGCAACCGGCTGCTTCATTTCGCTCACAAAACACACAGTCAATCCACTTTACAGTATATCCTGTGAAATGCTTTGAGATGATTCAACGATGTGATAAGGTCCTATATTGAATGCAAGGATTATTATTTTAAAATGAATGGCTGGCGAGCACTAACCAGGGACAAGTAAAACAACAGGAGGTAGCGACACTCCAGTAAAACCAGCAGAGCTCGGCATCCTCACCGTCCAGCACCATTGAAACCATGGCAACCTATTACCATCAAGTCTTTCCCAACAGTGTCAAGTTTCCAATGTTGTCAATGGGATGTTCAGCTCGGGGCAGGGGGCGGGGGGCAGAAATTGTACTATCTGAGACGGGCCACTGTGTTTCTGAAGCCTCGCTAGGGTTTAATTTTATGGGTAGGAAATCAAAACTCACTGCTAGCTCCTCCTCCTCCTCCTTATCGCTGTGCCACTCACACTCCGAGTCTGTGGGTTCTACGCTCCCTGTTATTACTTCTCGTCTCTGTAAAAAAGAAAAAGACAGAAAACCATGAGATCACAGCAACCCATCCCTGTCCTCGGCCAACAATCCCCCACCAGTCCAGGGTCTGCAGAGTGATTAGGAGCAGGAAACCTGGTTTATGCTTCTTTCCCTGTTCCTGGACAGTGAGATCAATGTCACCTGTGGGGGTGGGGCACTAGATGATAGTCGTGGGACACAAGTGATTGAAACTGTGATCTATGAGTCTGCAGGGCTCAGTGGTGTCCTGGCAGTGCCTTCTCTCAGATCAGGGCAGCTCAGGGCTTTATTTTAACATTATAGCAGAATCTCAATTTTGAGTAAGAAGAGTTTTCTGAACTCAATCTGTAAACATCCAGTTCACCCTCACGCTGCAGACACCTGAAGCACGTTTGTCTGGCTTACAAATGTCTCTCAATCCCTGTGCCAATGTGGACTACAACATATGTACTGGGTGAGATGGGTCAGTGCTATAAACCTGGCTACAGCGGCCGCAACATGACAGCAACCCACAGCTCTTGGAGCCACAGAACTGCGCACCACAGGAGACAGCTGCTAGGCCCATCACTGTGCTGATCTATGAAAGAGCAATCTGTTCCATCCCATTAATTAATTACCCTCCCATTGCCTTGCAAATAACTCCCTTTTACATATCTTTTCCCCTTTTAAGTTTCCCTGTATAATCTCCCCCTTTGCTCCATTACTATCTCAATCTTTTGCCCTTAAGTCACTGACCAGTGAAAATAATATCTTCTGCAAACCCCTTTGTCGCTTTACGTCCTGAAGCCAAGGTAAGTGTCTACATGGTACAGGCATGTCAGAGACAATGAATATACACTGACAAAGCCTGTAAGCATCGATACTCCAGAGAATGTGACATAAACAGGCAGGTTTAGCCTGACTGCAGCATGTATTTAAAGCTAGGTACCTTTTCAAAGTATGGCTGGTAAAGGGCTGCATATTTCCGCTCCAACTCATGAACTTCCTCATAAAACTTGGCTTCTATGTGGGCACACGTGACCTGAAGATTTTTCAAGGCATTTATTCTTCTCTTTACAACTTTAGGCAAACTGGAGGAAATGCAGACACAGAAAACACAATTAACACAGGAAACACAACTCCACACAGTGAGTAACATCACAAGGTACCCTGAGAACACACTTTAATTCATGCTACACCAATGTCAACAAACCTCACTCCAGCTCCCTTTACATCTCCCCTTTTCAACCTGATTCAGTCAGTCACACTCACGTCTAGGTCAAAAGGCCATGGGCTCAAGCCCCATGTCGGGCTCATCGACTAGATGGACATGGCAGTACAGTACTTGGGGAGCACTACATCGTTGAAGGTGCCGTCTGTCAGATGAGATGTTAAACCAAGTCTGTTTTCAAGTGATCATTAAAATTCCCATGATGTTATTGAAAGAGAGAAGGAACTCTCTCCTTGTGACCTGGAAGGGCAGACCAGTCACTGGGGGCAGAAAATCATCCCACTCAGCTCTGGTTATCCCTGCAAGTCAAAGCCCTGGTCCTAACTGGACAACAACAACAAAATTACATTTGTATAGTGCCTTTCACATTGATAGACATCCCAAAGGCTGGACAGGCAGCGGGAAAGCTTGCCAGACAGCGATGGCAATGGCAAGCTATGCAGTTTTAGCTGGTTAGACTCCAACAGTTACCCCAACGCACACTCTAGAGTCCCCAAGCCTTGGCTCTTGCCAACCTTAGCCTAATACTTTCTGAAATTATGTAAGCAGGATGCATCCCTCCAACGAGAGAATGCGCATCCCAATCCAACAATCTAGCTCTGGAATTTCCACGTGTAGGTGGAATGCATGGAATTCTCAGATTGTTTTTGATACTCTTAAGCACGGTGATGGGTTTCCGCATGTGTCACCTGGCTGACCAAACAAAACAAAACCGTCCTGGCTGACAATCTTGCAGGTTAAAATCAGCCGTTCATGGACGACTATGGCACACCGTTTCCAAAATAGCTGCGGCCCAAACCAGTCACGACACTTGTCAGTAATTACCATAAAGCACTTTGAGACATTTCGACACACAAGCTGCTGTAAAATACAAATTCTTTCTTCGTTGTCCAATTAACAAGGCAGTGTAAGGGAGCTGGCAACTGCCTCACCTGCCACCAGGGGGGACTGGATACACCAGCAAGAGCAATCTGGCCCAAAAGACACTGAGCCCAACTGTGCACAATAGTGCACACCAACTCTGCATCGCCCTATGCAACATCTATCAACTTTGGTTCTTTACTCATTTAACTGCTACAATGAGCTGAATGCACACCAAAGATAAGTGCGGTGGTAACCACAGGTCAACCCACAACCTTATCCTGTGTCGAAGCACGTTCTGTAGCATGCTGAGGGTTATGTGGCAAAAGATTGCGATTTTATTCAGCATTGTTAAATGAACTAGAAAGCTGCCTACAAGCGACAAGCTATTTTTAAAAATACTGTAAAACTCATTGCGCTAGCCACATTCTGACAGTTAGGTGATGTGTGAAACAGAAGCAATGTATTGTTGAGAGGATTCTGTGTTAAAGATAGATAAACTTTTAACCACACCCTCCGCTCCTACATAATTCACATAGGCACGTTATGCTGAAACATCTCTAAGCCACTTTGTTAGCAAATGAAGCAGTCAATTTTCAGAGCATTATTCTACAAACAACCACGAAATGAGTAACACTGAAACTAGAGCATTTTTAGCTGGGATACCAGGGGAAACTACCTGCTTCTTTTGAATAGTTTCACAGGATCTTTAACGTCCACCTAAAAAGGCAGATGGGACATCTAATGTGCAGGATGGCACTTTGAAAGTGCAGGTGTCCGTCCGCCAGGACTGCACAGCCTAGACTGTGAGCTCAAATCCCAACATGGGGCTAGAACCCACCACTCTCTGACCAGAAGTCACTGAGAACACTCAACAGGTCAGGCTCCTTTCATCATCGACCTGAAACGTTAACCCACTTTCCACTCTTCATAGATGCTGCCCGACCTGCTTAGCGTTCCCAGCAACTTATACAATCAATTCACTTTGGTATATTCTGTGAATGTTTTGAAATGTCTCGAAGATGTGATAAGGCGCTATATAAAATGCAAGGATTATTATTTATTATACTTATATATAAAACTTCTGCTTTTATTTCAGATTTCCAGCATCTGCAGCATTTTACCTTTTGGTCACACCCGAAGGTATTGTTGAGCCGTATCGCAGGGCAAGTTGACATTTTCAGTTGGAGAACACACACGCACACACCTACACACAGAGGTGGAAGAGATACTAAGGAGAGCCATTGACACAGGAGTATCCGTGGCTTCTAGGGACATGTAGCTGTACTCCTGTCAAAAGGAGCCTACGCCACATTACTGGGTGGTAACGGGCCCTTATATTAATGACAATGAGAATGGTGGTGAGACGCTGCTTTCTCTACAGCAGTTTACTTCCGTTGTTTTTATGCGTTTGAACCATTGAGGTGTTACTCATACCTTATCTACAGCTCTCTTTGTCCCCATTAACTTCCCCACCTACAAAGTACATGTAGAATGTTCCTCTGTCTGCAATGTGCAGAAACCCATTACAGGCTCTTCACTTTCCAAATTGGAAATTAAACCCACTTTATAAACATATCTGCATTCTGCAAACAAGCCTGATGTTGCTGCTGAGCTAGTGAGACATCCTCCGGTGAAAGACGCTACAGAAATGTAAATTTTTATTACATTGTAATAACAATCCTTACTGCAGAGTTCATTTTGTCTCTCGGTCGGTCACTGGCGCACTCACGTTTCAATGTAGCTGGAAGGAGTGTGCTCCACATTGTCAAGCCGTTCCTGTAGGTCTGCCAGCAGCTGTGGGTTTTGCATCATCTGGGCTGTCAGTTTTCCTGTAACACAAAGAAAGAGTCAGAATAACTGCACCAATAGAGCCCCCAGGCTGGTACTGAGAACAGCAACACCCAGAGCCCATTGAGACCACTCCGGGGAGAACAACCCCATTTCACTTCCTTCCCAATAATCTAACTACGCTTCTCTCTTGTTGTCAATCAGCCAGTTCTCTCTCCCTCCCAACAGCCCAGCTCCAACCGCACCCCCCTTTCAGGTTCGATCCCCAGTTATTGCTCGTCTCTGACAATACCTCACCCCAAAAGCTACCGAAACCCTTGTCCATGCCTTAGTCACCTCTCTCCTAGACTACGCTAATGTCCTCCTCGCCGGTCTCACCCTTCTCCACTATTCATAGAATTCAGCTCATTCAAAACTCCGCCACCCACATTCTCACCCGCACCAAACTTCGTATCCCGATTACTCCAGTCCTTGCCAATCTCCAAGTGAGTCATTAAAGTGTGAACCCCAGTGCTGTTCGTTTAGTTTCCTCTTGTGGTCAGGCCCTGGAATTTCTCTGCCAGCTCACCAGCACACCACACAGGCAGACAGACAGACACGACCACTTCACACCGCCATTTATTTTTGAAATGAGACACCGATAAAGTTTTCAGATCAATAATTACATTAAATTGGGAATTCTGACCACTTGTCCAAGCTAGTCATGTAAACTGTCACCAATGTTCAAGCTTTTGGTTTTTGACTGACTGAAACGGAAAATCAGGAACTGGAAAGAAACTGACACACACAGAGAAACCAAGAGGTGGCTGGCATGCCCGAGAGCAACTGCTGAACCCACAATTCTGGTTTCAAATGGGAGCTGTGAAACACCTCACATGGTCATTGATGTCATTGACACACAAACTTGCTCAACATTCCCAGTCACTTCCCTCTCACTGCCAAGCTTCCTCCCCAGCCACTGGTCAGCACACTCACCCCATTAGAAGACTAGCACACAACCAGAACCATTTATACCCAATTCTGAAAATTACCAATGTTTCCCTTTCAGTATTGAATTCTGCACCATTTCTTGTACTTTTTTTCCCTCCATAGCTCACTCAGAACATTTCTATGCTGAAGAGATGCAGTCTATAACCAGGCGATTTAAGTTTCCATGATAAATTAAAAGTCTTGTGGCTGAGTATTCTCCATCACAACATAAGAACATAAGAATTAGGAGCAGGAGTAGGCCATTCGGCCCCTCGAGCCTGTGCCCCGCCATTCGATAAGATCATGGCGGATCTTCAGACCTAACACTAATTACCTGCCCTATCCCCAAATCCCTCTATTTCAAGGACTGAGCATCTACAGTAGCGAATTCCATAAATTCACTACCCTCTGAGTGAAGAAATGTTTCCTCAACTCTGTTTTAAAAGGCTGACCCTTAATTTTAAGACTGTGACCCCTGGTTATAGATTCTCCCACCAGGGGAAACAGACCCTCAGTGTCTACTTTATCAGCCCTTTAAGAATCTTATATGTTTCAATAAGATCTCCCCTAATTCTTCTGTACTTTAGAGAATATAGTCCTAGTTTATTCAGCCTATCCTCATAGGTCAGTCCCCTCATCCCGGGAACTAACCGAGTGAATCTACGCTGCACCCCCCTCTAGGGCAAGTATGTCCTTTTTTAAATATGGAGACCAAAACTGCACACAATACTCTCGGTGCGGTCTCACTAAGGCCCTATACAGTTGCAGCAGGACTTCCCTACTCTTGTACTCTAAACCTTTTGCAATGAACGCTAACATGCCGTTCGCCTTCTTAGTTGCTGCTGCACCTGCAAACTAACTTTTTGAGACTGGTGTACAAGGACCCCCAAATCCCTCTGAACACTAACACTATCTAATCTCCCCCTCTAGAAAATGATCTGTTTTTCTATTTTTTCTACCTAGGTGAATAACTTCACACTTCCCCACATTAAATTCCATCTGCCACCTACTCGCCCACTCCCCTCGCCTATCTATATCCCGTTGCAATCTTTTTGCATCATCCTCAGAGCTTACTCTCCCACCTAGTTTAGTGTCATCCGCGAATTTAGATACGTTACATTCAATATCCTCGTCTAGATCATTGATGTAAATTGTAAATAGCTGAGGCCCAAGCACTGATCTTTGTGGTACTCCACTAGTCACATCCTGCCAATTCGAGAATGGCCCATTTATCCCTACTCTCTGTTTTCTACCTGTTAGCCACTCTTCAATCCATGCTAATATGTTCCCATTAATCCCGTGGGCCTTAACCTTATGCAATAGATCTTCAATGCTAACAGCCTCTACGTTAGCTCAGACATAGTTCCAGGGTACACCAGAGGAAAGAAATCCTGCACTTGGGATTTTCATTTTCTCCCACTTAATGGCATGAGAGTTAAGTGTATCCCCCACGTTCCCAATTTACACACATCACATTTCATTCAGGAGGACCGTACCTTTCCCTTTGCCTTCAGCCATGTGCTTGTCCATCGCCAGAGGCTCCACAGAAGCATCGTCTCCTTTACTGAAACACAAAACGGATGGTCACAGTGTCTGGATATCAGCAGATTACAACGACCATCAGATTTTGCCCAAAAACCTTTAATTATTATCCTCTCATATTTTACCCGTGTCCATGCGAAAACAAACTAATCCAGGGAGGATCAGCTGGCGACCGGTGAGCCACACCGGTGTGTGGAGTCCTGTAGAAGACGTGAAAAGCGCTATATCAAATGCAAGGATTATTATTATTATTATCCAGCTCGGGGGATGATTTAATGTGGCTTGTGAACCATTTACAACCGTTCTTCTCTTCTGCTTGGTCTCTTCATATGAGGCAGCAGGAAGATGTGCGGAATGAGTCATGGCTCCCACTCCGCTGTCTTCCCGTCACTCTCTGCGCTGTCCTGCACAACCTTGTAAGACAATGCAGAGAGCAAGGGGAAGAGAGGTGCAACAGGAGTATTTTAAAAAAGTATTGTTGCATTTTTGCAATTCTAAAACTACACAACTACGAGTCTCAGTAACAAATACAAGGTAGTTGTGAAAAATAGACATCATTGGAGCTCTGGTACAAGAGAAACATTTTCCACAGTATTATCATTATTTTGTTAATTGTTTCTGGATTTAATGATTATTCTTGCATATATGTATTACATGTATTTTATTGTTTTAAAATTTGTATGAATCTTTACATTGCCCATTTGAAATTTGCATTGTAACTGAATTATAACGAAATTAAGTAATGCATTTAGTTACACCATTGAAAACACAGGATTGCTCTATGATTATTATGGGTTTTGTTCCTGGGAGGGAAACGCAAAGTATTGGTTATGCAGTCCCCTGACATTTGTCAAATCTGCTATCGGTCCTCAGCAACAAAAATGTTGAACTCGTGCAAATTAAAGAGGAACATTGAGATATGGGAGCAGGAAGAGAAAGTCATACATGAGCGAAGCATTCAACAGGACAGCTATCAGGCATTAGGGCTGACAATCTCTTGCACTTCATTCGATTTTCCAGCTCCACGCTTGTGCTGGAGCCCTCCCTGCAGTAAATGCGGGAGTCAAAACATTAGGAATTACTGGCGTGCAGTCCTCAACTTACAGAATTAAAAACTAGGTGTGCCATCAACAGGAAATGTTAAACAGCTTTCAACTCTTAGAGCTAACCTGACCCCCCCCCGGGCAAACCAGACAAGTTTAAGCTTGTCACGATAGCTCAAAAAGTAAACTCACCTCCACAATCTCTGTGAAGCGCTCCGAAACCGTACCCTATATGAAAGCGCTATATAAAGCACAACGTTGTTATGAACCTCCCAGCTGTTTGTGAGCCTGGCTGCCCATCAACTCAGTACAAATGAAGGATGGGGGAAGGACTGGTACCATCAGGTATTTCTACATTCCTTACCATGAACCGAACAATTTCACCTTTTCACCATTTTAATTCCTTGAAATTCAGATTGGAATCTTAAAAACACTAAATACTAAAATGGTGTCTGACTGGAGCCCTGATTAACCCTATACAACTTTGATCTTCAAAACTAAAATCAGAAAAATCATCATCTGTATCATTTCCATCAAGAAATCGGACAAAAAAATTCTAGTCACGAACACATTCTTGTCATGATCGAATGACACAAGAAACAAAAAGGAGTTTGTAAAAACTGAAGATACATAAATGTAAGTTGTTGAAGTGGTTGAAAGGCTGATAGTAAAATAGACAGACATAAGTCCCAGGTCTGATCACTGGTATGCACTGTTACAAAATAACCCTATATCACCAAAAGTGGTATTTAACACCACATACTGTTGCTCCAAGACTTTTACCTTGTGTGTGAAAACGAATCAAAGGTCTGCTAGCAACCAGGTATGTTAGTGTCTTCAGGGGATGGAAGAATGAAAAACAAAGTGTGTGCTGGCTTATCACAGTGCCATGATTTCAACGGATGAGCTGTTTGTTTTGTCTGATGATCCACTATGATGTATGGTAGTTTTTGTGTACAACGAGTAGCCAATCAGCTGCTAACTCCTTAATCCAATCTCAGGAAGACTCTTACCTCGGGTTTGGTGATCTGACATTTATACTGCATTTGGAAAATAGAAAGTAACTTTATATTTTTAAACAAGGGGTTCAGAGTGCGATACGTAGTGAAAATTAGGTGTTCAGGGCCTGAATGGTCAAGCTGGTCATTGCTTGTCCACATCAAGTCTGGACAGAAATCATCTGTTCTAAAGTTCATTTCACTCAGCTATTAAGAAATCAGACTATTATTATCCCAATGACTAGCATTCAGTACTGTTATTTGATACTATGATTATTGTTATGGTATTATAAACCACCTCTCAATGTCCACAGTAATTCAATTAGGCAGTTATACAGTACAATTTACACAGCGCCTTTCACGTTGGGAGGACATCCCAAAGTGCACTCACAGTGCTGGCTGGGTACCCGAGCTGGGGAGGGGACGCAAGGAGGGTGGAGAGGGGAAAGATGACTGAAAGCGCAGTCAAACAAGTACATTTGAAACTGGCCTTGAAAGAGTGGAGGGACCAAGCGATTCGGAGAAACACTGTGATGGAGTTCCAGAGAGGTCAGAATGGCGGATGGTGGTAACCCAGGGGATATGAAGCAAATCCCGAGGACAGCTTTGCACTTTACTGTTGTCAGCGCCTCGAGACGCTCTCCTGTGTGAAATGTGCAATATAAATGCTACGTGTTGTGCGTATATTTTTGTACATTTTCACCAATCTGGCTTACCTGTTCTTATCAGCCATCTTTCACCTTGATCCACCTGGAAAGAGAGAGGGATGTCAATGCAAGCGAGAGACCTGGGTTCAATTCGGCAGGGCGAAATTTTGAACAAGTTTCCTTACTCCACACACCTCTGCTTACCTAGCAGTAAGAAGGAACCCGGATGTTAGTCGATTGGTGGATCACTTTTCCGGGGATAATAATCCCTCAACAAAAAAAACAATAATAATTTGGTCACTCAATCCACGACTGTATGTGGGACTCTGCTGTGCGCAATTGGCTGCTACGTTTTGCCCACAAATATACAGTCAATTCACTTTATAGTATATTCTGTGAAGCGCTTTGAGATGTCTAGAAGATGTGAAAAGCGCTATATCAAATGCAAGGATTATTATTATAATACAGCAGGTGCAACTAATCACACAAAGTTCTGATAAGTGTGATTTTCCTACCTTTCTGAAAACAAACAAGTTCCTCAAATCTTATAAAAGGGACAATTCCTTTTACACCCATCAATCTAATGCCTGGAATCTCATTCTCACCCCTGCAATTATTGTGAAAGTTATCAGTTGTCTTGCACAATAGTCCAACATAAACATCACATCCTGAACCGCAATCTCCCAGTGGCTGAGTGTTAAAGCATACCATTGAGCCATATGGGACAGAAAGGCCCAAGTACAACTATGTCTTGCTCTGATAATGGCTGAGCCAGGTAGTGGTATCCACTAGGGAAAAAATACTTCAACGGCTATGCACACCACCTTCGATGTACCCAGTGACCCCGGCCCGAGTGTGCAGCTTCCATTGTCCAGGCTCACACAATATTCACCAGGGCCAGATGATGAAAAGGCTTACAATTCTTATTGAATCCATCATGTCGAACACCTCAGAGCACTTTACAGTAATTGTTGTTAGACGTAGCGACTTATTTGGTAGCAGCCATTTTGCACAGAGCAAGGTCAAACAAACAGCCATGAAATGAATGCCCACACTGATCAGAATACTGGGGGAAAAAATACTCTTAAGGGTGTCACAGGAACTTAAAACTCCCACTGAGGACAGACAGTTTAACATCCCATTCAAGGAACAGCACCACTAAAAAGACAGCGCTCCCCCAGTACTGTACTGGAGCACCAGTCTAAAAAAACCTTCACCCTAGAGGTGAAACACACAATCTTCTGACTGTCAACTTTCAACTCAATCATGCTGACAGCCTCGGGATATCAAAGGATAACTGTATCCCAGACTGTCTCAATAACCTCATGCTGAATATGAACCAGAAAAGAGAAACCTGACGATTCCTCTGCTTCACTTATTGGCAGTTCACTGGTCCAGGCCAGTATTAGTTTAACAATTAGCTAAATAATTAAGCCAATGTCTTTCACAGTGTTACACAATTGATTCAGTCATTCAAAGCCTATTGTACAGCTGAGATTGTCACAATAAACTGCTGAGAGGTATTGGTGCCCTGTGGCTCACGTGAAATTAAAGCACACGCTGGCTAAGCAAAGCTCAGCAGAAACAAGTACATCTAACCTTTCATTTCAATGTTTAACTCCTAGTGTAAATCAGCTCACTCAATCAATTAACTTCTAATTTCTAACTATTTTGTCACCATTTCTTTTATTTTCCATTCTTTTTCTTTTCACGTCTCCCATTATAGTTTGATGGCAGGCAGTAGGGAGGGCCGGGGGCGGCAGGGGAGATGGGCAGGAGTGTACTATAATAAAGTTGAAGACTGACACGCTTCCTGCAGGATTTAGTTGGTCAATCTTCAGATTCCTTTCTCGCAGGCAGCAAATCAAGCGAATTCAGCCCGCTTCTAAAATGACTGACAGAAGAAACAAAGTGAAAGTTTTGAAAGGGAAAAGGTTAGACTGGGTTAAAGAATAGGAAATAAACCAAAACCCAGGGTTTTCAATGCATCAAGCTGCTCTGTGGAGAGCTGGGGTTTGTGCTGGTGTGTGGGAGAAAACGGTGCAGGACACAACGTCCCTCCCCAGTCAGCCCACGTCAGCATCAATATCCAGAGGTTTGAAGGGCAAATGTTCCAATGTAGCTCTTACATGATTACAGGTCACGCTCTTTTACGCAGTATGGGCACGATACAGCTCATGTTACATGAACATTCTAAGACCTGCACACCTTTGCAGTATAATAATCTTTGATATAGCACCTTATGATGTCTTTGACATGCTCATCAGTCAACTAGCGCTAAATTTGGTGCAATCCAACAACAACTTGCAACCTATGTGGAGGGCACTACTTATAGTGCCCTCCATGTAGGTAGTGTCTCAAAGCGCTCAAGAACCTAAATGATGAATTAAACTCCAAGTGTGGATGGTGCGACTCATGAAACTGAGGGGCCACCCGACCCAATTCTGAAGCATTCTTCAAACTTCACAACAACTTGCATTTATATAGCGCCCCTCATGCAAACACCATGTCGGAGAGCTTGATAGTGGTGGAGCACAATGCCGAGCTGGGGGGAGGTGACCATAAGTACGGTCGAAGAGGAAGGTCTTCAGGCATGACCTGAAGATAGGAAACGAGGGAGCAAGACAGAGGGATTGAGGGAGTACTCCAGAGTTTCTGGACATAGTGAGTGAAAGTATGGCTACCAATGGTGGAACAGAGGACACAAGGGACAAGCAGGAGATGGAGGCAACAGGTAGTGGGTTGGGGAGTAAGCAGGTCGGAGATGTAGGAAAGTGCCAAGGCATGAAAGGATTTAAAGCAGAGTGTGATAGGGAGCCAGTGGAGCCTAACAAGAACAGGTGTGAAGGGGATATGGAGTTTAGTTGCTAGTGAATATGTGGGCGTAAAAATGGGAGATTTAGCGATTTGCAAAGAGAAGTCTCCCCACTACGAGCCCTCACTTGTTCCCTCCCCCTGGGACTAGTCTGAGGGATTATGGTTACTGTATGTTCTCAGTGGCTGAAGAACATTTGCCTGTAATCCCTACAGAACAATGTGGCTTTATACAGCAAAATACAAGTCATTGAGCACAATTTGAATTTGGGTTTATAAAGCATTGAAAACAATTTGCTCCAAACACTCACTACTTTCTGGGCAGAAACTTGCCCCAAACATAAAAAAGCACCTTCAGACTGCACATGTTTAAGCCATTAGGATTTTGGTCCAATCTAATTGGAGATCATTGTGAATCACAGGATAATGAGTTTGTTGTTAACATCCAGGTAGCTGAGTCACTTAACACTTGGGACGAGAAAGGTAGGTTCAAATCAATGTTGACAAAACAAGCATTTTTTATAATAACAAGTTTCACATGCAGGGAAGAAGCAGATAAGCAGGTGAGGAGGTAACCTGGTAAAAGTCAGGCAGATCTGCAGGAATCCAGTACATTTTGCATAGTTAACCAGCCGATTGGGCTGCCTGCCAGAGATCCACCATGAGGAGAACGCTCACATTTGGACAAGCAGCGTAAACTTGCAAGTCATTAGCTGCTCACAATCTCAGTGCTTTGTTCAACCGTCAGCTCTCCTTTCAGCCTTTCATCTGATCATGGAACAGCCTGCTTTCCTCCAGTCCTACCCTCCTCCACTTGTAGCTCACTCCCCAACACAGCCAACACCCTCAACCATACAAGTCACCTCCAGACTTCACTTCTCCAATTCTCTCCTCAATAGTCTTCCTAACTCAATCCTCCACAAATTAGAGATCATCCAAAACTCCACAACTCATAGCCTTTCCCATATCACATTTCATGAATCCATCACCCCCATCGTTGCCAGGCTCCAGTGGCTTTCTATCTCCCAGCAGAATGACTCACACTAACTTTCAAATGTCTCCATACCCTTGCCCATAGTATTTGTGTAATGTCCTTTATTCCGACTTCCACTCTCCTTAAATCCCTCTGCCTTGCACACTCGCTTACTGCATTCAAAACTCTGCCTCTGTCACATGCTTTCCACCTTAGGCTCTAACTGGAACTCTGTAAAGTTCTTTTGAGACATGAAAGGCGCTAAACAAGTATGTCTTTGCAATACGCTTACCGCAGTCATTATCCTTAACTAGTAAGCTGCATTTCTCATTAAAGACCAGTCTTGCATTGGAAAAATTCTCTAAAATCGATAATATTTTGTAATGAACTAAATACAGAAAACTTCTAAAAACTGCTTAGGACTAACACATCACCCAGCACCCTCAGATAAGCACAGACATTGTAAAGCTGATGACTCATCACAGTGTGTTTAACACATGACCCAAATTCAGCTTTAGGGCAAATCTTCTGTGTAGAGCATACATATGCGGAACTCAATCTGTATCCCACCCTCATCCGCAACCACACCAAACTCTGCACATCCATCACCCAATCCTCACCAGACTGCACTGGATCCTGGGTCTCAGCAGTTCCATTTCAAACCCCCAAAAGCAACTCCTACCCACTCATTCGCCTGTTGGTTAATTCATGACAGCTGTGCATCTCTGCCACCATTGATAACTGAGCTTTCCAAATCTACAGCCCAAACGCCTGCAATTCCCTCCCCCACCTCCTCTATCCGTCTTCAGATTCCAGCAGGAAACCAACCTCTTTGACCGTCATTATGGTCATCTCTCCCCGCTCGATGTCCACCCTGTCATTGTAAAGTTCTCCAAGATGTTTTTCTATGTGAAGGGCACTACCACAATGCAAGATATTGTGGTTGGTTTGGATACTCTTCAGCATGGTGATGGGTTTCCGCATGCGTCAGTTGCCCAGATGACCAAAAAAAAAATCGTTTGCACTAATCATGTACCGAATTAAAATTTACCCATAACCCAGGGTAAAGATGGAGCAAAACAATCAATACATTAGCCATCACCATATATGAAATGTATATCACGCTGACTTTGCTACTTGGCTCATGCCCACGAGCTCCAGCACAAGGAACCCTTCTGATCAGGTCAAGTTACAGGGCAGTGAGCTGAGCAGAATATCAGTATCTGTGTGAACAGCTGCTAATTTCACCAATGCAATATTGTAAAAGTGCTGTAATTCTCTCTCCATCCTCAATGTGCCACACTGGCCAGATACACAGAAATGATCAGTTAATCTGTATCCAAATATGGAAAGAAATAAGTCCTTCCAACCAGTATTCTAACACACACCAGATCAATCTCTGCTCAGCATACATATATATTTTTCTACAGGGTCTGAACGCAGAAATGTACAGATTGAACAAACCATTGGGTTTGGTCTGCATATCACACATGGGAAATAATAACCCAGGAAAACCACAGGATAGGGAGGCAGCATTCCTGAGTCTTTCACTACACCGTTACTGAATGGAAAATTAACACACTTTTTTAATATCCAAACTTTTCTGGTCAATATATGAAGTTAGGAACTTGTTAGAATTGTAATATATTAGAATACATTCGAATGTACAGCATGGCCTTATTATGGCCTTATTAACCTGTGTTGCTACTTTCGGTGAATTGTGTATGTGTAGCTCTCGATCCCTTTGCTCATCTACCCCATTTAGGTTTTTATTTTCCAGGATGTATGTGACTTCCTTATTCCTTCTACCAACACGTACCACCTCACACTTTTCTACATTGAAATGCATCTGCCATCTAATAAATGTATAGGGTATTTTACTGCACAAGATTTCCTCTAACGGCTTCTCATTCTGGTTCCCCAGAGTTACAGTTGTACACTGTCTCATCCCTCCTGTTACCTCAAGCCTAGATTTCTCCAGTCTCTCCACCCTATATCAGGCTCTACACACCCGTTACTGAGTCCATATCCTCTCCTGTACCGGGCTCGACATACCCGTTACTCAGTCCCAATCCTCCCCTGTACCAGGCTCCACACACCATTATATAAAAGTAAAATTGCTGTACTCCTATCCTCTACTGGCACCCGATACCCAATCCAGACAATCAACTTCAACATCTCTATCTTGACCTTCAGATCCCCTCATGATCAAAACCTTTCCTACCTCTGCAATGTCCTCCCATGCTATTCCCCAGGAGGTCCCCTCATCTTTCTGATTGGGCTCCACTGCTCATTCATCACTCAGAGTTCAGCCATGACAACAACAAATTGCATGTATGTAGTATCCTTCACACAGGGTAAGATCTCGGAGCATTCGTATGATCACACTCCTAATTTTCTCCCCAAATCCCTTCACCCTCACCACGGGTTCAAAAACATGGTTTGCATACCATTCTTTTTAACCTAAATTCCCCTCCTCTCCTTACCGCTTGGGGCTCACCCATCATTTAAAGCCATTTCATAGAATTATACGGCACAGGAGGCCATTCAGCCCATCGTGCCGCTGCCAGCTCTTTGAAACAGCTACCAACTAGTCCCCCTCCCCCGCTCTTATCCCATAGCCTGGCAATTTTTTCCTTTTTAAGTACTTTCTAATTCCCTTTTGAAAGCTATTATCGAATATGCTTCCACTACTCCTTCAGGCAGTGCATTCCAGTTTGTAACAACTCTCTTGGTAAAAAAAATTACATTTTAATAACAACAATTTATATTAGAAAACTGTACAAACGTACACACTACTTTAGGCCACATTCCCAGTTTACATGTGGACTCTCAGGGTGAGGCCTAGCACTATATCTCTCTCTCTGGTCAGTGGGAGGTCTGAGGGTCACTCTCTGGTCAGTCTGAGGCCTATGTCTCTCTCTCTCTGGTCAGTGTGAGATCTGGCGCTCTCTGGTCAGCGTGAGGCCTATCTCTCTCTCTCTCTCTGGTGAGCGTGAAGCCTATCTCTCTCTCTGGTCAGTGTGAGGCCTATCTCTCTCTCTCGTCAATGTGAGGCCTCTCTCTCTATCTGGTCAATGTGAGGCCTCTCTCTCTCTCTCTCTATGGTCAGTGTGAGGCCTCTCTCTCTCTCTCTCTGGTCAGTGTGAGGCCTCTCTCTCTCTCTGGTCAGTGTGAGGCCTGAGCTCTCTCTCTGGTCAGTATGAGGCCTCTCTCTCTCTCTGGTCAGTGTGAGGCCTGAGCTCTCTCTCTGGTCAGTATGAGGCCTGAGCTCTCTCTCTGGTCAGTATGAGGCCTCTCTCTCTCTCTGGTCAGTGTGAGGCCTGAGCTCTCTCTCTGGTCAGTATGAGGCCTGAGCTCTCTCTCTGGTCAGTATGAGGCCTCTCTCTCTCTGGTCAGTATGAGGCCTGAGCTCTCTCTCTGGTCAGTGTGAGGTCTGAGCTCTCTCAAGTCAGTGTGAGGCCCATCTCTCTCCCTGGTCAGTGTGAGGCCTATCTCTCTCTCTCTCTCTCTGGTCAGTGTGAGGCTTATCTCTCTCTCTCTCTGGTCAGTGTGAGGCCTGAGCTCTCTCTCTGGTCAGTGTGAGGCCTATCTCTCTCTCTCTCTCTCTGGTCAGTGTGAGGCTTATCTCTCTCTCTCTCTGGTCAGTGTGAGGCCTGAGCTCTCTCTCTGGTCAGTGTGAGGCCTGAGCTCTCTCTCTGGTCAGTGTGAGGCCTCTCTCTCTGGTCAGTGTGAGGCCTCTCTCTCTCTCTCTCTGGTCAGTGTGAGGCCTCTCTCTCTCTGGTCAGTGTGAGGCCTGAGCTCTCTGGTCAGTGTGAGGCCTCTCTCTCTGGTCAGTGTGAGGCCTCTCTCTCTCTGGTCAGTGTGAGGCCTGAGCTCTCTCTCTGGTCAGTGTGAGGCCTCTCTCTCTCTGGTCAGTGTGAGGCCTCTCTCTCTCTGGTCAGTGTGAGGCCTCTCTCTTTCTGGTCAGTGTGAGGCCCGAGCTCTCTCTCTGGTCAGTGTGAGGCCTCTCTCTCTCTGGTCAGTGTGAGGCCTCTCTCTCTCTGGTCAGTGTGAGGCCTCTCTCTCTCTGGTCAGTGTGAGGCCTCTCTCTCTCTGGTCAGTGTGAGGCCCGAGCTCTCTCTCTGGTCAGTGTGAGGCCCGAGCTCTCTCTCTGGTCAGTGTGAGGCCTGAGCTCTCTCTGGTCAGTGTGAGGCCTGAGCTCTCTCTCTGGTCAGTGTGAGGCCTCTCTCTCTCTGGTCAGTGTGAGGCCTGAGCTCTCTCTGGTCAGTGTGAGGCCCGAGCTCTCTCTCTGGTCAGTGTGAGGCCTGAGCTCTCTCTGGTCAGTGTGAGGCCTCTCTCTCTCTGGTCAGTGTGAGGCCTGAGCTCTCTCTGGTCAGTGTGAGGCCTGAGCTCTCTCTGGTCAGTGTGAGGCCTGAGCTCTCTCTGGTCAGTGTGAGGCCTGAGCTCTCTCTGGTCAGTGTGAGGCCTCTCTCTCTCTGGTCAGTGTGAGGCCTGAGCTCTCTCTGGTCAGTGTGAGGCCTGAGCTCTCTCTCTGGTCAGTGTGAGGCCTCTCTCTCTCTGGTCAGTGTGAGGCCCGAGCTCTCTCTCTCTCTCTCTCTCCGGTACCTGGCTGCCGGGCTGCGGCTCGGTTTCGTGCCGGGATGACGGGCGGCGATTCTCCCTCTCCCTCACGCGGGCTGGCGCTCCCTGTGGCTCCCGCGCCGGCCGGCGGGGGCAGCACTGAGGCGCTCGCTGATTGGTCCGCGGGCCGCCGACCAATGAGCGAGCGCCTTGCTGCGGGGTTGGAGCGGCTTCTTAAAGGTGTCAATTACCGTCCACGGACCGAAATGCACCCACGTGGGCAGAAGGTGTCTGACACGTGCGCAAACCCATCCCCACGGGTCAGAGTATCCAAACTAAACTGTAGGGTCAGTGATGGGCGGAAGGCTATATAATATATATATATATAATTTGGTAACTCTATCCACGACTGATTGGGGGATACTTCTGTGCGCAATTGGCCTCTGTATTTCACCCACAAAACACACAGTCACTGGATATATAATCCAATAACAATAACACTTTACATTCCGCGAAGCGCTTTGAGGCGTCTCAAAGATGTGGCAAGGCGCTATCTCAAATAATATTAATATTAATAACGCAAGGATTATTATGGTGGTGGTGGTGGTGGGTCATGGAACCACTGCTGTCCATTGCTCTGACCGTTGAATATTTTTATACATTTCGTGGCTTGACAGGTTTGGTGTGAATAATGGTCGCCCTGACCATTGCGATGCTTCTGTGCATCACGGACCGTGGAGAAACACCAGCCTGTTTCAGCACTGTACCGTCTAAGTGATGATATTGCTGTTTCCAGTTCCTCTCTCCTGCAGATTCGTACTGTCCACAGCTTCTATCAAGTAGACAGTGAGCGAGTGGGAAGCGCATGCGTGTGTGTGTGTGTGCAAAGAAGTTATCCCACCCAACTCCAGGCAACTTGCATTTATATAACGCCCTTCACATGGAGTAACATCCCAGAGCGTTTAACCTTAGCTCTACACTCACATTCTAGCAGTGGCCCATGAATGCTGATCAGCATTGGGAATACTGGGTGTGCAGAGATCATTTGAAGGTAGTTGTGGCTGATTTGGTGCTGATTTGATGTTTTTAACACGAGTAACCAATCTCTCTCCTCTTGACCAGTCCCACTCACCCTCAAAACCGCAGTCATCAACCCCTCCTTAAAAAACCTACCTTCAATCCCTCCAACCTCAGCCACTACCGCTCTATCTCAAACCTGCCCTTCCTTACCAGAGTTCTGGAACGAGTTGTTGCCAACCAACTCCGCGCACACCTCTTCCTCCACACCCTACTCAAACCACTCCAGTCACGTCCTGCCCACAATACAGAGATAGCGGTCGTGAAAGTCACAAACGATATTCTCTCTATCTGTGACCAGGGCTCCCTCTGCCTCCTCGTCCTCTTGGACCTATCTGCCGCTTTCGACAGTCGATCTCGCCATCCTCCTCCATCACCTGTCCTCCATCATCCTCATCAGTGGGACTGCACTTACCTGGTTCGAGTCCTACCTTACAAACCACCAGCACTACATTTCTGCAAATGGTTTTTCTTCTCACTTCCACCCGGTCACCTATGGGGATACCCCAGGGATCCATCCTTGGTCCCCTTCCTCATCTATACACTCCCTCACGGTGATGTCATCTGCAGACACGGGATTAACTTCCACATGTATGCGGATGATACTCGACTCTACTTTTCCACCTCCAGCTGCGACCCCTTGTCCCCTGATGTTCTGTAAGTTTGTCTGTTGGACAACAAGAGCTGGATAAGCGCAAATTTCCTGCAGTTAAACATTAACAAGATGGACATTATACTCTTTGGCTCCCGCCGACGTCTTCCGACCTCCTCTACCTACCCAACCTGTCCTTAAAACTCTTAGAACCCATGTGCAACTTAGGTATCAGGTTCGACCCCCAGTTATCCTTCCTTCCCCACATTCGGTCCATGACCAGCACCGCTTTCTTCCACCTCGGCCACATTGTCCGTTTCCGACAATACCTCATCCCAAAAGCTGCCGAAACCCTTGTCCATGACTTTGTCATCTCAACTGGACTACTCTAATGCCCTCCTCGCTGGTCTCCCCTCCTCCACTAGTCACAAAATTCAGCTCATTCAAAACTCCACCGCCCACATTCTCACCCGCACCAAACTTCATACCCCGATTACTCCAGTCCCTGCCAAACTCCACTGGCTCCCTGTCACAAAGCGATCAACTTCAAGATCTTCACTCTAGTGTTTAAATCCCTCCATTCCTTGGCACTCCCCTATCTCTCTAACCTCTCTCCCCACAGCAGTACCTGCTGGCTCTGCTCTACTGGGCCCGGCCTCCTCCGTGTCCCCGAATCCTCCGCTCCACCGTTCTTTTAGCCACTACACCCCGAAACTTTGGAACTCCCTCCCTCAACCCCTTTGCCTCGCTCCCTCCTTCCCCATCTTCAGGTCATGCCTGAAGACCTTCTTCTTCAACTGCGCCCACGGTCACCTTTCCCGTCCTCCTGGCTCAGCCTCGGGGCTCCGCCATTGCTAAGCGCTCTGAGACACCGCCTGGCGTAGAGGGCACTATATAAATATAAGTTGGTGTTGTTGATGTAAGGAAGAGCATTGGAGCAGTCTATCTTCGAGGTGACTAAGACATGGATGATGGATTCACTGTGGAGAGGATGAAATAGGGATACAAGTGAGCTGGTGGTGGAAGTAAGCTTAGTCTTGGTGATGGGTTTGAAGTAGAGCTGGGGATGTCCATCCGTGGAGCACTAACAACAAAATTACATTTATAGAGCGCCTTTCATGTCGGGAGGACGTCCCAAACCACTGAACAGTCAGGTGTCGGGGCCCGAGCATGGGGGAGGGGGGGGATGGTGTAGGGTGAGGGAAGGCAGAGAGGTGGGAGGGAGACCAAAGGCACGGTTGAAGAGAAAGATCTTGAGACTGACCTTGAAGGAGGCAAGAGAAGAAGCAAGGCAAAAGGACTGTAGGATGGAGTTCCAGAGTGTGGGGCAGAGAGGCTGAAAGCCCGCCACTGATGGGCGGGTCGGGCGGGAAACATGGAGCAGCCCGGAGCCTGATGAACGGAGGGAGCGGACAGGCTCGTAGGGAGTCAGCAGGTCAGAGGTAGGAGGGGGCAAGGCCATGGATGGCCTTAAAGGTGAGGACGAGGATCTTGAACTTGATCCTCTGGGGGATGGGGAGCCAGTGGAGTAGGGCGAGGGTGGGAGTGATGGGTCACGTGCGTGAGAGTACACGAGCTGCAGAGTTTTGGATGATCTGCAACTTGTGAAGGGAAGAGTTGGGAAGGCCAATGAGGAGGGAGTACCCTAAGGAAGCATTCCCAAGTCTTTGCATCAGGGTCCTGACCAACCGTTCCTCCAATACCCAGCTCTGTGTCAGACAGCTCAGAAAATCTGTTTCTGATCCCCCGCCCCCGAGGCTCCTCACCTACCTTCCAGCAGGGGATATCTGCCAGTGATCAGGAGCAGGGAACATTGGCGGATTTCTCTCACTAACCCAGGGAGCGCAAGCCAGGAGCTAAGCTGTGACCTTCAGGCATTTCTCATCAGATTAGTGTGTGAGGTATAATAACACAACTGCGACTAGTAATAGTATTCCTATTCATCAAAGTTCAAAGCTTCATTTATTCATTATTGCAGTTGCAGTGTTTGTCACAATCAGATTGACAAATACATCAAAAGCCAAATGTCTGTGTGTGAGCTGGAGACCAGACCCTGCCACAGCCCTCAGCTGGACACCAGGGGCAGGGAAAGCCCTCCTTCATTGGAATTTTCATTCATGGTTTGCCTCCCCAATCAAGAGGTTACAGTCAATGGTCAATGGATTTACTCACTCGCTCTCACATTTACCTAATTGGTATGTTCACACTCACTCACTCACACACTCCACTTTGCTGCCCCCAGTCTCCGGTCAGACGGCTGGCAAGCGCTGCTGACCTCAGCTCTCGCTCTGCAGGGTGTGGACGTACTCGCTGTACAGCTTCTCCTGCGCCTCATATGCTTTCCTCAGCTTCTTGCTCTGCCCTTTGCTCAGCTCCTTTCCCTCAATGTCGTGAGTGGGGAACCCTGGGAGAGAAACAAGGGCGTGGAAGTCAGACTCACTCTCACACTCTCTCCCCAGAGGGACACACCCTGCTTACCTAATTCCAGAGACTTTTAGGTGCAGGTTGACAAGAGCCAGTGTGTGCATTGGGGTAACTGTTGGGAGTCTAACCAGCTAAAACCGGATAGCTTGCCATTGAGAGTTCTGTCTTACAAACTTTCCCACTGCTTGTCCAGCTAGGACCACCCTACCCGTTAGGGCTTTGGGTTGCAGGGTTAACAGGAGCTGAGTGGGATGGCTCCCTGTCCCAAGTGACTGGACTGGTTTCACATTGGAGCCTATTAATAATAATAATAATCCTTGCATTTGATATAGCGCTTTTCACGTCGAGAGGACGTCCCAAAGCGCTTCACAGAACACACTGTGAAGTGAATTGACTGTATATTTGTGGGTGAACGCGGCAGCCAATTGCGCACAGCAATGTCCCACAAACAGTCGTAGATTGAAAATGACCAATTTAATTATTATTTTTGTTTTTTGGAGGGATTATTATTAGGCTCTGTGTGGAGTAAGGAAACTTGCCCAAGGTTTCGCCCTCTGCCTGGAATTGAACTCAGGTCTCTCACTTGCAAATCGAGTGCTCTAACCACTGAGCTACAGGACTCCAAATGGGAAGGGTATGGGGATTCCAGCGAGGTCTCCTTGGAGCTGAACAGCCAAATGTCCGTGTGTGAGCTGGAGACCCGACCCTCCCCACAGCCCTCAGCTACCCATGGCGGGTAGTTACCAGTTTATCAATTGACATCCGACAAGCGCAGATTTGATCCCTCACGGGGTGCATGACAGGTAGCAGGAACTACCTGCAAGCTTCCAGCTCAGCATGAAATATGTGAGAGCATTGCCACCATCTTCCTGCCCACAGCTCAGGTACACGTCCCTTCCAATTAATGGTTCCATCAGTTGGAGGTGCGGAGCTGAAGCAGCAGCTGCTTATCTCTCTGCAAACCAATCAGGGTGGGTTCCAGGTGCTGATTTAAGAGTCAGTTCATAAATTCGGGCACCAGCGGCTGTCACCCCAAGACTGTTTAACACGCTGGGTGTGAGACTGTTGGCTCCTGGCTATTGCACGGTAATGGCTATATCAAATGCAAGGATTATTATTATTATATTATTATATGATTTGCCCTCTGTATCCTCCTGGGACAGGTCTTCTAGTACCACCCTGCCAGATACTTACATTCTCATCAAATTTGGAATATTTGTCCTTCTCCAATCGGAACATCTCACTGGGGGGGATTTTCATCCTGGCAAGCCTCGCTTCCTGTCAGGAGAGGATGAAATGTGTCAATCCCTGATATTGCTGTTTGCTCTCTATCTCTGCTCAGCTGGTTCCAGCCTCTTATTTGTCCCTCGTGCCCGACGTTCCACAATCAGTGGCCAAGCCTTCATCCACTATGCCCTGAAAACTCTGGAACACTCTCCATCCCTTCCCACCTTCAAATCCCACCTTCCTTTTTGATCGTACTTACGGTCACCTCCGCCCTCCCTCTCCTCCGGTTCGGGTCAAATTCCACCACTGTAAAGCGCTCCGGGACGCTACCCCGCATGAAGGGCGCTATATAAATGCAAGTTGTTGTTTGTCTCTCTGTCTGACTGTCTGTGAGCTCATCTCTCTCTGTGAGACACTCTCTCTCTCTGTCTCTCACTGCCTCACCTCCTGCTGTTGTTTTTTCTGCAACGCCTCCTCCTTTTTCCTCCTCTTCTCCTCTTCAATCTGGAAATAAACTCAAGTAATTATCTCTGTGTGCGCTGGGGATTCCAGCCCCCACACACACTCTCGCCCACACATACTCACACTCACTCACACCCACACACTCACCCACCCCACACAATCATTCAGAGTCAGCAAACAGGCTGCTCTGCATGATGCCTGGGTATGGTGTCACACTACTCTCCCACAGCCCCACCTTGCCCCAGCCCCCCTCCCCCACAGCTCCCCTCCGCCCGGTCCCTGTATCATGCTCGCCATCGTTACCTTTTTCTTTCCTCTCGTTCCTTAAGCAGAGTCTCTCTGTCAACCAACTTCACCACAGTGGGCAGCCTGCACACACACCATTATAAGTGATCTGACAATTACACACAGCTTCACAGCCAATGGTGGGAAAGATAGAGAATGACTTGTAGCGCAAGCCTTTCCGGACGTGTTGTTGGCATGTACCCGCTAATTCTCTCCCCTCTTC